>NC_056728.1:423708527-423730452 GCF_019279795.1 Protopterus annectens | reverse complement strand
GTTGCTAAAGGCCTGTGGGGAAAATTTAAAACAATTTTTTTTTTCCATATTAAATTTAAATAACGTAGGTTCAACGTGGACCAGCTTAGTAGCTAAATGTACAAAAAGGTTTTTCATGATATAAGGATTTAACCAGCTGTCATTTAGACTAATTATGAACACAAATTGAATTAAGCCATACTTTAGAGCGAGTTATCATCTCGACTTCAATATACTAGTTTTAAAACAGAATTGTGATGCATGATCTCTTGGTCCTTGAGACCAGTTTACTCAGTCCATAGGAGACAGAGTTTCCCTTGCTGCTGGGAGGAATTGCAGTTTCCTCAGAACTGAAATAGTGTTTGTTAATAGAAATATACTGCTATGTAATTCATGAGTTACAGGTATAACACTATACGGGAGTTGTAGGTACGAACCCTCAGTGGTGGATTTTAATGCGAAATAGTAGACTGGGAATTGGTTTTAACCAGTATAAGTTTTAACGAGATGCACAAAGGGTTTTTAAGAAAGTACTTGCAACCATGTGATCAAGATAATCACAGGGATATTTTTACGAATGATTGGGGAGTGGCACTGTTTGTTCATTTTGTTTTGTATTCTGAAGAAGTTGGAGAATGCTCTGACGAAAAGCGTTCGTCAAATGGCTTAAAAATAAATTAATTTATTGTTTGGTTTTACATCAGCATTGTGTCTGGAGTTGAAGTGTGCTCAGATCCTTCGATTTGGGAACGTTTTGTGGAGTTGTTTTATTCAGCTTTTTCAGTTTCCTTAGTTTGTCTTGTGTGTTTGTTATGGAGAACGTTCCCGGATCTCCATTGGATACTAACACTCAAGGTGAATCCGGTAATTTGACTCAACTTATCGAGTTATTGATGGAGAAAGTCAATACATTGTCTAACAGGCTCGACAGTGCTTTGGGCTCCCAGTCCGTTCGAGGACAGGAAATGGCTGTATCTTCAGTCTGCAACAGTAATTCGGGTTCAAAAGGTGACAATTAATTCATTAATTCTACAACTGCAGCCGGTTTGTTCCGTCCTGGAAAGAACATTCCAAATTTGTCGTCAGTTTCACCAGCTGATACTCCTATACATGATCATGGCAACTCCCAGCAATTTTTGGATCAAGGTTTAGAACAAATAGAGAAGATAATGTTAAAAACATATCCACTTTTGGGCATACTCAATTTATATAATTTAAACCAGTGGCACAATTGCGTTTTCGAGTTTAACACCACTGGGGGGACAATTACATCAGACAGAAATATGAATAATTCCACAGACCTCCCTGGTAAATTAAACATCTTCGATCAAAATTTGTTAAAATTGAGGAAACTTCAGTTGGAAGTAGCCTATTTTGGTGAATGCAAGCGAGTTAACATAGTTCCAAAAGGCCTGAGATCTTGGCAATTTCCAACAGGTCTGCAGGAAGGTTCGGCCTTCCACACTGATTTAATTAAAATGTTTGAGACATGGGGTCGAACTTATGGATTTGATCGGCAAATATTACCAGCAGGCTATTGACAATCTTTCATTGAACATTACTAAATTGGCTGAAGACATTAAAAATGATTACAACTTTCATAGATACAAGTTTGAATATGACTGTACCTTTATTAGTATAGACCAACATATTTATAAGTTAACATCCACTAAAATGAAGAAACTAAATACGGATATACAGGTCTACAAACAAGGTACAGCATACCCAAAACCACCTCCATCCCAAGGCAATTTTTTGTCTCTCTCTCCCTGGAGTGGGCCCAAGATTCAGCCAGTCCTCCTGAAGAACATGTTAATTCAGGGCCCAGTACCCTTGCGAATTCGTCACCTATGGAAGAATCCATTAGAAGGAGTGAGAGAATGGCTGTTCAAATCCAGGGTCGTTCTCGGGGAAGGCAGGGATCCCAAGGCACAAACTTTGAGCTGTAGCCTCGTCCCCTCCATCGGACCAAACCAGGAAAACCAACCACCGACTCAGGAACAGGAAGAACTGAATTCCAACCCTGGCATTGGGGACTGCCCTAATCGATGTGATATATTAATGAACCTCAAAAAATACTTTAAAATATTTAATTTTTCTGAGTATGTATTTGATGAACAGTTAGTGGAATTGTTAGCCAAGGGTGTCTCTTTTGTTCCTTCTAAAAGTGCCAATGTGGCGTCTTCAATTATTGATTTAAAATGATTTGTCAGGAAGTTGAATTTACAATTGTTATTACGAAATTTTCCACGTGAGAGGAAGGAATTCCTCTTGGCAAGCACATATAATCCACCTCTCCATCCCACTTTGCATATATATATATATATATATATATATATATATATATATATATATATATATATATAAACAAATTTGTGAATTAGACACACACAACAAATTTCCATCCACAGGTATTCACTGGTTTAATATGAGTAAAGAGGAAAAGCTCCTATTGGACCTGTTAGCTGGATCTACAGTCAGGGTTATGCAACCCGATAAAGGTGGGAGATTAGTTGTTATGGAAGAATTAGAGTACATCAAGAGAATGGAGGATATACTAATGACCGCAAATTATAAAGGATGTATCCAGGAACGAACTAAATCAAGGGAATACTAGAGTAATTTCTTATTACAGGGACATGTTTATGAATGGATCAATGGATTTGGATCTGTTCAATTATATTTTACCACTTACGTACAGGATCCCAGTAATATTCGGGGCTCCCAAGATTCATAAAACATTATCGGACCCTCCCATGCGGCCCCTAGTCAGTGCTAGGGGTAGTGTGACATATGCAGCGGCTAAAGTGGTAGATTCCATTCTAAAGAAATATGTAACCACTGAACTCCAAATTACCAAAGATTCCTGGGCTTTTTTGTTTATGGTTAATCAGACAGCATTTAGTGAGGATATTCACTTTTTAACGGTAGATGTAAGGGATTTATATACATCTATTCCCCACCCAGTGGCCCTTGAGTGGATCCCAGTTTTATTAACTAGGAAGGGAGCTCCCAATACTGAAATCTCACTAGAGAATGAGTTGTTGGATATAATTTTATCCAACAACTGTGTGCGTCTTAACAACAAATATTATCTGCAACTAGTGGGAGTACCCATGGGATCCCCTTGTGGAGCAAGTGGAGCTAACATGGTAATGGCATACTGGGAGAGGGAATATATTATGAATAATCCTTTATTCAAGGATGTGGTATTATTGTACACACGCTTCCTGGATGACATCTTTATTATGCTAAAGGGAACAGAGGCGAATGCTTTATCTCTAGTTTAGCTCTTCAAATCCTCTACTGAATTTTTACAATTCACTTATAGTATGGCCTTACACCGAATAGTTTATTTAGATGTCGATCTAATAAAGGATCTCAGGGTTGGGTTGTTTTACAGCCACGATCCACAGAAAGGAATCCTTTTCTAACAGTTACGTCCATTTTGAGAGTTCCCATCCTTTCACACAGAAAAGATCCATAGTCAAAGGCCAGTTAGTCAGAGCAGCCTGGATGACATCTAGTGATTTAGATTTTGAAGAGGAATGTAACCTAATAGCCAACCACTTTTTCAGTAGAGGTTATCCCCAGGAATTAGTAAGAGAATTAAAGTAGTAACAGGTAAAATAACTTTGGGGTTTTATTTCCCCATTTTGAGGCAGAGGGAAATCGAGCCGGAGGTACAATCTATTAATACAGTAATGGTTCCCTCTAGATCAAATAATTTTATTTTAACTTATTCCCTAGATGCTAGGAACACTTATACTATTACATTGAAAAATTGGGATTTAATAACTCAGAATGAATCCACATGTAAAATTCTGGTTGAACGCCCCAGGGTTGTCTATAGGAGAGGTTTAAATATTAAATTAATTTTACAAAGGAAACCTAGGCCTTTCATTAGTGGACACGGCATGTATAAATGCAATATGTGTCGTTATTGTGCATACATTAAAACAGGGTCTAGTTTTGTCATTCAAAACTCAGTATTTTATTTGACTGGGAAATATAACTGCAATAGCACCCAGGTAGTTTATCTAGCACAATGTGCTCGTTGTGCTGCTTTCTATGTAGGAAAGACCAACCGAAAATTACAGGAACGTATATATGAACATCAATATGTAATCAGGAAAGGTAAAATGGAGAATGCCCTGGTCAAACATTCTGCAGATCATCCAGGCCACAATTTTTCATTTATAGTTATAGATCAGGTTAACTTAGAGGGGTGGGTCCACTCCGCTCCTTTTAGAAAGCAGAGAATTGTGGTGGCAACTCAAACTAGACTCCTGCCATATTCCGGGGCTTAACGGGACATCTAGCTTAGCATGTTTGTTGAAATTGAAACGTTTGGTAAGGTAGCTTGCCTGGTACTTTTATCAACACAACGTTGAGGGGGTTTTGTTATATTACAGCATCAGGGTCAGAGATACAGTTGAGCTCATCTTCTGCTAAGTTGGGGAGGCAGGGAATATGGAAGGAGTTACCCCAGTCCCATAGGAATACACTAGTATTCATTTAACAACAATTTTTGTTTGGGGTTAATGTAGCCATTTGACATAAGAAGTTATTGTTATAATTACACTTTTGGCCTTTTAATAGAATTAGTTTAACTCCAATATTTGTTTTAGTTATTTCTATCCACAGGGAGTATGCAACTCCGAGGCACAATAGAGTGGTTAATCATGGGTCAGTGGGTTATACAACATTTAACCATCGACAGGTTTAGTTTTACATGTTTTTAGTGTACATCAATATACATTTAATATATTATTCTCAGTAGTCATAATAATTTCTAGGTTTATGTACAATCTGACACGAGTTTTTACAGTTTGACTAAATGTATATGTATATGTTCAATATGTGTATATTTAATATATATGCCTATGCTAATGTTTTTGGTTTAATGTAATTTCGACATTGTCGGCAATATTAAATTTAAATAACGTAGGTTCAACGTGGACCAGCTTAGTAGCTGAATGTACAAAAAGGTTTTTCATGATATAAGATTTAACCAGCTGTCATTTAGACTAATTATGTACACGTATCGAATTAAGCCATACTTCCGAGTTATCAGCCAGACTTCAATATACTAGTTTTAAAACGGAATTGTGATGTATGATCTCTTGGTCCTTGAGACCAAGGGTTTACTCAGTCCATAGGAGACGCAGTTTCCCTTGCTGCTGGGAGGAATTGCAGTTTCCTCAGAACTGAAATAGTGTTTGTTAATAGAAATATACTGCTATGTAATTCATGAGTTACAGGTATAACACTATACTGGGGTTGTAGGTACAAACCCTCAGTGGTGGATTTTGTTGTGAAATAAAACTTAAAATCAATTTTCCCAGTCTAACGAGATGCACAAAGGTTTTTTTAAGAAAGTACTTGCAACCATATGATCAAGATAATCACAGGGGTATTTATACGAATGATTGGGGAGTGGCACTGTTTGTTCCTTTTGTATTCTGAAGAAGTTGGAGAATGCTCTGACTAAAAGCGTTTGTCAAACGGCTTAAAAAAAATTCATTTATTGTTTGGTTTTACATCAGCATTGTGTTTGGAGTTAAAGTGTGTTCAGATCCTTCGATTTGGGAACGTTTTGTGGAGTTGTTTTATTCAGTTTTTTCAGCTTCTTCCATGACGTCAAGTCGTCAGGGGTATAAAACATGCAGCCAACGCCATTACATCAGTTTTTCGTGCCCCAGATGTCAGGTGCCCCCACAATAGGAAGCAATTATATGGTATGGTACACCCCCAGCAAAAAGCAAATACACATGATATAATATATGCCAAACAAGAAGGAAAGATAGAGCCAAGAGAAGTCAGCGGGCTGGAGGGGAGAGTAACCAGGACTGCAACAGTGAATACACTCAAACATCTACATTTACGGCAAGTGTACACAACTGTACAATGTTCATGTTTCACTGTTGCAGTCATCACATTTGGGTTGATTCCCAAAGCTAAGGAAGGGTGGAGGCAGTTAAAGAGCATAAGGGCTAGCAATCAGGCCTTGTAAGACTGCTGTGGCAAATCCAGCTCTGGATTTAGAAAAGATAGGCAGGTGGCAATGCTTGGTTAAAGTATGTACAGAGCTCCAGGTAGCAGCTTCGAGGATGTCCCTTGGTAGGGACTCCTCAGAAATGCCGTAGAGGTAGATCCAGCCCTGGTGGAATGTGATCTTATCCCCTGTGGGGTAGGGTTTTCCATGGTGCTTGTAGCAGAAATGGATGCAATGGGCTTTCCATTTGGAAATGGCCTTCCCCTCTACCCCTGCAGCAAAGCTAACTAGCAGCTGGTCAGATTTTCTGAGAGGCTTAGTTCTGTCCAAATAGAATCTAAGCTGTGTACGTCCATAGAATGCAGTATCCTTTCCCCCTTATTTTGAGGAGTAGGGAAGGCAAATGAATGGACTGGTTTAGAGCCACACTAGACACCACCTTGGGCATAAAGTATGGACTAGTTCTGAGGGAAACCTTGTCCGCATGGAAGATAATGAAGGGTTCCACTGCCACGAGGGCCTATTCTTGCAAAAGTGATGGCTAGAAGTAAGGCAGTTTTCCAAGAAAGGAATTTCAACTCTGCTGTAGCAGCTGGTTCAAAGGGGGGAAGAGCAAGTTTTTCCGATACAAAGTTAAGATCCCAGGCTGGAGTGGGAGCTCTCCTGGAGGGTCTTAAATTTTTGGTCCCTCTAAGGAATTGTTTTAGCAGGGAATGAGAGAAGAGGGGTGGCTCAGTATTATAATGTGCTGAAATGGCAGAGGCATGAATCTTAATTGAAGAGAAAGATAGGCCCTTGGAGTATTTCTGTTAAATAGTCTAGAATATGAGGTAAGCTGGGCACCGTTGTGCCCATCCCCTGATCCTGGCTCCAGGAACAGTATCTTTTCCACTTTTCTGAATAGGATTTTCTAGTACTAGGCCTCCTTGCCTCAAGAATAACATCCAGCACCTGCTTACTGAGGGTTGGCAGAGAGGTAAGCTCAGGGGAATTATCCAGGCTGCAAAGTTTAGAGTTTGAGGAGGAGGGTGCAGAATCTGGCCTGCCTGCTGGGACAGCAGAGAAGGGGTCTGAGCCAGGTGCCATGGTTGCAGCACTGTCAGACTGCGCAAAAGGGGGTACACCAGTGCTGGCATGGCCAGTCTGGGGCAATCAGGATTGTCCTTGGAAAGGCAGAGGGGGAAGACATAAATTGAGAGGCTTTCCCAGGTAAAGGACAGGGCATCCACATTCCAAACTTGACTGTGGGGAGTTCTGGTGCAGCATTTTTCAGTTGGTAGTTCTGAGGGGAGGCAAACAAGTCTACCTCTGTTGTCCCCCATTTGTTCAAGAGCTTGAAAATTTTGGGTTCCAGTATCCATTCGTGTGGGTCCATGAGATTTCTGCTCAAGTCATCTGCCAGTGAATTTAGTTTGCCTGGCAGGAATTGAGCTTGCAGGTTCACTTGGTATCTCAAGGCTGTGTTCCACAGAGCCATGGCTAGTCTGCAGAGTGGGTAGGAATGGGTTCCCCCCTGCTTATGTACCACAACTGTGGTGTTGTCTGCCTTTGCCAAGAGTTGTCCTGAAAGAATGAAGTCTTTGAAGGCTGTCAGAGCATTCTGTACAGCTAACAATTATTTTTGATTTATATGCAGATGCATCTGTTTTGGGTTCCTTTTGCCCTGAATGCCCTGCCATGTGAGCCCCCCATGCATAGCCTGATGCATCTGTTAGGGTTTGTGCGGCAGGGGGTAGAGTGAAAAAGAATCCCTTGTTGTGGCAGCAGGCCTCTGCCCACAAAGGCTCTGCCCTTAGACAAGGGATGATAGGAATCATTGTTTCCAGGTCCTGAGAATGTTGACACCATAGGCTTTTTAGACACCACTGACATTTCCTCATATGCAGTCTTGCATATGGAATTAACAGAATGCAAGAGGCCATGAACCCCAGGGCTTGCAGGATTTTCCTTGCAGATTGGGTTTTTGTGGCCAGTAGGTTGTCAAACAAACTTGTTTCTCCAAAGTGAGGAATGCCATCTGGGAAGTTGTGTTCAAACTTGCTCCCAGGAATACAATCTGTTGGCAGGGCACCAGGTGTGATTTCTTCTTGTTGATGGTGTACCCCAGTGAGGTTAGCAGTCACTTTAGAAACAGGTGTTGTAATAGCAAGTCCTAACTTTCTGCCTGAATCTGGCAATCGTCCAAGTATGGGTAAATCTGAATATTTCTCTGCCGGCAAAATGCAAGGGCTAGAGCTAGGCACTTTGTGAATACCCTGGGCGCAATAGATAAGCCAAAGGGAAGTGCAGAGAACCGATAGTGCATGGAGCCCACCCTGAAACATAGGTATTGTCTTCAAGATTCCCTTACTGAAATGTGCAGGAAAGCTTCTTTTAAGTCTAGGGCTGCCAGCCAGGCATCCTTGGGTAGCATAGGAAAAAGCTGTTGAAGAGATAGCATTTTTAATTTTTGGAACCACCAGAAAGGTATTGAGAGTAGACAGGTCCAGGACTGGACGCCAGGAGTTTTCTTTTCTGGGAACCAGGAACAGTCTTGAATAAAAACCTTGTCCAGTTTGTTCTGCTGGGACAGGCTGAATAGCCCTGATACAGAGGAGAGAGCACCTGTTTTTGGGCCTCCGCCCACTGATTTGGGGGGAGGTCTGGTCATCCACTAGGGGTTGGGAGTGAGTGGAAGTGGAACCTGTATCCTAGGGAAATTATGTTTAAAACCTATTTGTCTGGGTAATGTTCTCAGTTTTTTTTGCGTGCAGGTTGAGCTTTCCTCCTAAGGGAGCAAGTAGTTGAGCAGGGCTTGGAAGAGTTAAGGATAAGTCATTGTACCATTTTTCCACAGGAGGGTGGCTTACTATTCCCTGCTTTGGAAGTGGGAGCATCCCACTGCTTAGATCTGTGCATATCCTGAGACTGAAGTCTTGGTGGTCTGCTGTTCCTGGGTGTGGACTGAAGGCCTGGAAGGGACTGGAAAAGACCAGTTCTTTGAAGAATAATGCCTACTGAATCTAGCAGGCTGTACTTGTAAGAAATCTTTAACAGTTTGCTTAGATTTAAGTTTTTTTCCTCCATCCTTTTGAGGAGGACTTCTGCTTTGTTGCCAAAAAGGTGGTCTTGGTTTAAGGGTGCATCCAGTAATTTAGCTTTAACATGATCTGGCAAGTTTTGTTCCTTAAGCCAAGCATGCTTTCTAAGTACAGACTTAGTGACATCAGCCCTGCACGATGCTTCTAAAGCATCAAAACCACATTGCAAAGTATGTTTACCAACTTGTTCAGCAGAATGCATTAACTCTTGCAAATCTGTGTGTTCAACACAGTCAAGAATCAACATAATTTTCTGTTTAAGTAGTCCCATAATATGCTGCTGATGCTTTAACATATAAAACTGGCAATTTAAAGCCCCAATGGCCAAAGTAGTAGAAGCATATACCTTCTTGCCCCATTCTGTCTAAGGCTCTGGAGTCCCTATCAGAAGGGGTAGGATTTTCGGCTGTAGTAGCTTTAATGCCTTTTGGTCCTTGGGAAATGGTCTGTGGATCCGCAGTAGGATTCTTGAAGAGGAATTTCAGAGAGAGTCAGGTACTCTAAGTACCTGTCCGCTTTCCTGGGAGCTCGAGGCAAAGTGTCTGGGGTAAGGCTGGATTCCAAGAAAACATCATTACAATCTCTAGAACAGGAGGGATAGCTCGAGGCCTATATTGAGGCAGGAGTAAAAATTCCCCAAGTCTCTTTTTGGACTCTGAACGGTCCTGGTTTTCCCGGCGGAAATGCTCCCTAAGGGTATGCAAGGTTTCACCAAAAGAAAAATCTTCTGGAGGGGAAGCAGAGGGAATGGAATCCTCTGCCTCAGAAACCTCACAGGTATAGAAGGGTAAATCTTGGTAGTCAGAAGGAACAGAGATATATTCCTGATCAGAAGAATCAGAAAGAAAATCAGTTCTAGGTCTCTTAGAGGGGGAAGGCTGCCTTCCCCTAATTAAGGTAATAAGGTCTTCAGCCATTCTAAGCATTTGTTTTTGAGGCATATGGGCCTGAGAATGCGGTTTGGTCATCTGTTTTCTAGGCGTAGTGCTTGCTTTAGGCCTGAGGAATTTGGTATTCTTAGCTTGAAACAAAGTCGTCTGTTTAATATGAAAGTCTGTAGGCCTGAATACACCCTCAGAAGCCGGTGCCTGCACAGCGGCTCTGGACCCATCCAAGACAGACACATCCACAGGTTCCATAGTCTAAGAAGCACCTTGCGGCATACCGGACTCCAAATGGGTCTCAGTAGAAGCCTGCGAATCTGTAGTAGTGAGCATCAGGGGCTGCGAAAGCACCTCACAGAGTACCGGCGGACTGGAAACTAGCTTAATGGAAACATTGTCGGCAGTTTTGGACATATGCAGTCTGTCTCTGGTCTTTAGCCTTACGTTTTTTCGGAAGATAGGTAGTCAGTTAGCTTAATGAAGCCATTTCGGAGTAAGGAGATAGAGAACGAAAGAATTTAGCTACAAAAGTAGCCAAATGATGAATAGTTTGGGTGTTGAACAAGGCACAAATCCGACAGCGAGGGATGTCGTGGCCTGGACCTAAACAGGTGACGCAGTAAGAATGAAAATCTCTGAAGTATTTGCTTTCCACAGGCAAGACAATTGTTAATTTTTTTTCTGACATTGGTTAGAAGAAAAAAAGAATCCCCAACAGGGTACTTATCTTTTTGAAGACTTAAGGTCTGAAACTCGAAAATGAAAATTTCAGAAGTCTGCCGACTGGCACTTGCGTACTGCTTCTGCTACCGCAAGGCAAGAAAGACTGATGTAATGGTGTCGGCTGCATGTTTTATACCCCCGACGACATGGGAGAAGCGACAGCATCAGACACAGAAATCCGAAGACTCTGCTATTCAGGCCAGCTGAGTGCAACAGTAAAACATGAAGGACATCAGTCAGAAATGTGACTTACTGTAGTGGTCTGCATATTTTACAGTGCTGCACTCAAATAGGGGGGGGGGGGTGTAAAGAAATGAGGAAATAATTGAAGTAGCACAGTCGTCAAGTTAGTTAATATCTTAGGCTGATAGATAGAGGATGGCGGCACAGTGGTGCAGCGGTTAACGTTGTTGCCTCACAGCAAGAGGTTCTCCGGTTCGATTCTCGGCTGGGGTGCCTTCTGTGTGGAGTTTGCATGTTCTCCCTGTGTTCGCGTGGGTTTCCTCCAGGTACTCCGGTTTCCTCCCACATTCCAAAGACATGCATCTGGAGCATTTCTCCCCGGGCCTCCGCTGAAAACAGGCTATGTGGAACCTAGTCGGACATTCCTGGTCAACAAATGTTAAACAAAATAAATAAATAAATAGGCAATACCACTGAAGAGTACCACTACTTGGAGCCTGCATTTAAACACCATTAACGACTACCAAAAAGTAGGATAATTTTGCAGTAATTCTATACTACCATATTTGCAATGAACAAACTTTTGTAAGACAGGCATACATTTTTGCTATTACATTCCTGATTTACAATAATTAAAAAAACACACTGAAAGGAATCTGAGGCGATACTATTAAAAATGAAAATGCCTATGAGCAACTGTTCATTACCTTAAATATAGACGTTAGGAAAGGCTCATCACTGAGGTAATCCTGCATTACCATTTCTACATAGGACCTGAACAATGTGACCGCTCTATCACTTTATGTCACCCTTAACCCGCATTTGGCATAATCATTTTATTTATTTACATTTGTTGACAAGGAGTTGGGAGGATGGCCTAATGGTTAAGGTGTTTGCCTTACAAACACAAGGTACAGGGTTTGAATCTCACAGGGGATAACTGGCTAAGCTTAAAATGGCTCGCAAGGACAGTTGGCCTAGTACTAATCTATGAATCTAAATCCGACTGGATGTAGATCCATTTTCAGCGGAGGCCCGGGGAGAAAAGCTCCACAGTTAAAATAAACAGACAGTAGTTACATTGGATTACACAGCAATTAACAATTTGATTAACATGGCAATTACAAACATAGTTACAGATGAAGAACATAGTACATCAGTAGACAACTAGAATCTTTATCTGCGAAGTACATAACAGACATTAACACGTTACAATAAGAAGTTCCTGCTAAGTACTAGGTTTATGAGCATCTGAGCTTGCTATAATCAAGGTAGTTAGTGGGGTGGAAAGAAAGGTAGTGGTTGGATGGGGTGGATGATATTAGAGTGGGAGTTGCAAGGGCATAGCCAGCATGTTTTTAGGTGTGCTTTTAGTAAAGTTCTGAAGTGGGTGCATGATGGTACGGAGGTAATTGTTGGTGGGAGGGAGTTCCATAATTTGGCTATAGCACAAGAGAATAGTGCTTCATCATCATAATCATACCCAAGGGACTGGGGGTGGTGACACAAGACACACAGGGTCTGCAGTGTTACAAATTAAAACAGCATTAAGCCTCATTAGGCTTAGAGTCAAAGGGGCACAAAATTATTCATATGATAACAGCTGCAGTAGCAGTAAAGTATTAGCCCCTTCCCATCAAAATGAACATTTCCAGGCATAGCTGTTAGTGGAAATGTGTTCAGCAGTATTAAGCAAGCTAACAGGCCTATAAGTTATGAAATCCACCAAGTGTCAGATGGTTTAATTTAGTCTGGTTCATGTACTAAGAAAATCATAGTAATTCTAATCCTTTGTAATTAATATGAACACTTGGGCTTCATCCCACTAGACTCATTACTCATCTAAATTCTAGTTCCTGAAACTGGCTCTGCTCACTTCCCATAAGCCAGGGCCACTTAAACCCACTGACCATTCTATTTACTGCACTACACTGGCTGCTATTGCTTTTCTCCCGTCAGGTGCTCTTTCCGAACATGTTTTAAAAAGGTAATTTATGTTTTAACAACTGTAATTGTAAAATCCGCTGGACAAGTGCAGCAAGATCCAAGGATTCTTTGGATTCTGCTCCACTTGTCCAGCGGATTTTACAGTTATTTGTTGGTTTGACCACTTCATCCCTTGGGAATCTTGTTGTGGCTTTAATAACTGTACTTCAATAAGCTCATCACATATCAGTCTAGCTACTCTTTTCCCACTTATCGCTACATGTCATTTTTCATTACTAAGTGGTACATGTACCAAATACAAACAAAATTAACAAAAACCCAAAAATTTTTTACATTTGTCTCATTTACAGATGGCTCCTAGTTATTCCATAACAAAGTTAAAATCTTGATGAATCTAAAATTGAAACCTTACTTACAAGCTTTATGTTCCCACATACTGGAAAGTTATCCTGGAAATCTTAAAAGGCTTTGGCTTGTTTACCTGAGCTACAGAAGTGAGCACATGAGAAGTACTCACTACTACGTTCTAGCAAAGAGCGTTTTCACAAAACAGTAAGCCTGAACTGATTCAGCAGAGTAATTCACTGCAGTCATACAGCGACTGCATTTCTGGCACCAAATCAAAAGCTTCTTCAAAGGGAAGATTTGTATCATAGATTCATAGATTAGTACTAGGCTAACTGCCCTTGCGAGCCATTTTAAGCCTAGACAATTATCCCCTGTGAGATTCAAACCCTGTACCTTGTGTCTGTAAGGCAAACACCTTAACCATTAGGCCATCCTCCCAACCCCTGCATCATTAATGCAAAAACAAAGTGAATACATTTCCCTGTTAAAATATTTACCCAGATTGCACGCTTAATGTTTCCAAACTAATTTTCAATGAACATATACATTTGCTTATAATCCATCCCAAAATTTTTATAAGGTACCACTAGACGTTTAAAATTCCACTACAAGTACAAGGATTAATTTTAGTGAACTTGAAGGTTACAGTAAATCTGTTCTCAGAACGAATATATTCTCATATTTGAAAAGATGCTCAAGATTACCAAGCAATTTTCTTAAAGGAAATATTTAATATGTTGTACCATTTAGGTGGCACAGTGACTATGAAAAACTTTAAATGTTGAGTGACAGACAAAGTGCAAAACATACGTAAAAGTCAAACAGTACCAGTATGACTGCACGTAAACCTATGCAAGTCAGAGTATAGCGCTTACTGATGGATTTTAAATAAAATAAACCAATTTGCACTTGCCTATTTTCAAAGCAGTACTGAAAGCTTTAAAATATGTCTGTCTGAGGGCAGACACCTCAACACCACCCACTGCTGTCAAAAGCTCCAGACAAGAAAATGCACTTTAGCTCCGCCCACATGCTGTTTCTAGTAACATGGTTTTAACTCATTAACCCCGTGTACCTTCGCATGGCGCCTGTGTTTAAGCCCAAGCACGCCATGAGAAGTTACAATTTTCAAGCCGTTACACCCCCCCCCCCCCCCCCGAGTACTTCCACAAGCGAGAGAAAGTGTACAACTGATTTGTAGTTCACCTTAATGTAAAACACTCTGAAATCTTAACTAAATATGTAATTTATCATATCTAGTTAAGATTCAATGTGTTTTAACATTAAGGTCACATGGAAGTTTTCAGAAAAGCATTTTAAAAGTTCTTGCTAAGCAAGTGGTGGCAGCCAATCGGATTCTTGCATTCCGAGCCACCGCTTGCATAACACCTCCACCCCCAACCTAAGCTTCTTTTGTTCTCCCCTAATAAATAGTGGGTCCAGCAGCAGGTATTTCCTTCTTTCTGCGAAAAACTGGAGATTTTACCTGCTACTGAATCCTCTTATTTCACCAGTCAAGGAGTTCACAGACCGCCGTATAGGCACTACCAGGAGTTCCCGTTCAGCCACTGCGGTTTAGAGTTCCCATTCAGCTACCTTCTTTTCCTGCCGTTCCCTACCCAAGTGGCGAGGTACTGTACTTGTTTGTTTCTGCAAGAGTGCTCCATTTATGTATATAGTACATTCTACTTCAGGTTTCTGCCATACGTTAGCTGTGCAAACTAAGTTCTTCCTATATAACAGTGTAATTTTAACTTGTACAGAGGATAGTTGACAGGGCGCCCGCAGGCAGGTGCAAGGGGGTGCACTTGCACCCCCCTTGGAACCGGCTGATTTTATTTTAATTTAAAAAAGAAGTTTTTTTTAAAGGGCATTCCTCTTTACGAATGCCCTTTGCATCGGTGGCGGATTTAGGCATGGGCGCCGCCACCCCCTTTAGTTGTCAATCCCAGTATCTATCCCTACACTATTATATTTGAACTACCTTACTAAGTGAAGCTTGCACTGAAACCTTTGTGCATAAGCTTTTCCACGATTGACAGCTCAGTCAGTTGTCAGAGGATTTAATTTACTGTCCGGAGAGATTGAGCAAAAATGAAAAAACTAAATAGCAATATCAGGTATTACAATAGTGGTTCTGCCTTTGTGCTTTATGGCAAGAACCAATAAGAACAGACGCCGAAAGGGCGGACCTCCCTGTGATAGTGAGGGGAACAAGAAGCGTTATGGAGTGTCTTTCACTTCACTGGAAGTGAGTGTTAGTGGAGTAAAGGGAGATAATGAAGAAACACCATCTTATCCCCACTGCTAGCTCAATAACCAGGTTACCTGCAGGATAATTTTCGCGATGGATTCCAAAAGGGGAACGCTAGTCGCAAACGAGGGCATTTTGACAATTCGAAAGATAGACAGCACTGGCAAGGAAAAAAGAAGGGCTGGTATTGACTTTAAAACTATTTTGTGTGTTGCATGAGACTTGCAATGTCTTGAAAAGAATGACAATGTAGCATTGAATTTGTGGGGGGTGCGTTTTACCCAAAGCTGTAATTGTCGTTTCAAATCTTGGTTTGAAATTTATACTTCTGCCTAGGTCTTACATGTTGAAAATTGATATGTTCAGTTTTACAAGAAAGTTGCATTTGATTTATTAATATTTTAATCAACAGTCTAAAAGGGTATTTGTTGATGTATTAAATATTTCAAGAGACAGTTTTGAGGAAATGTGTTTCTTGTGATTCTAGTTTATGTGATGATTCTAATGCTTATTATCTATTAGAAACTTCTGATGTATGTAAAAGCAACTTTATTCCTACCTTTTTGAATGAGAATATAAAAAGTTTTTCTGCTATGCTTAACTTTGCTGTTGAAGGTGTATGTAAGAATTTTTGTGCTGATAGAATAAAACGGAATGGCTAGCATTAAAAAATATGAATCAATGACGTGGCTTGGTGGTTAAACCCTCAGATAAAGGTCATAAAATTGTAGTTATGCACTTTACTCAGTATAAGAAAATGTGTGATTTAAATGTTGAAAGTGTGCATAGAAAAGTGACGAGTAATGATTATGACAAAGCATTGAGGGACTTTCATGATTTAATCCATAAGGGGTTTAGGTTAGGATATTTTTCCAAGGAAGACGTTGAAAGGAATTTTACTACACAAGGTTGCTCTATAGCTAGATTTTATTGCCTTCCAAAAATGCATAAGAATTTAAATGCCACCCCAGGTCGCCCTATAGTGGCTGCAACTAACTATTTTTTTTTTACATAATGTGGGTTTATTACTTTATACTTGTTGAAACCAGTCATAAAAGTAGCATCATATATTTGTGATTCTTCTGACTTTAGAAAAATTCAGTCGTTTGAATGGAATACAAAGAACTTTTGGCTTGTTATGGATGTAACGAGCCTATAAACACATATTAGTCACCCACTGGGTATAGAGGTAGTATTTTATTTTTTTGGGAGATAATCCATTAGTTAACTATTAATAGTATACATATTTTTTTTAATGGAAAACTAGCTACATTCCCACAAGATTCATGGTGTTACTGTTTGTAACAATGACTGCAAAGTTCTGTCAGGGTATAAATGTTTTTACTGTTACAGACATTAACAAAAAATCAGGTGGAGGTGTTATGATAGGGATTACAGATAATTATGCCACCTGTGAGGGATTACAGATAGTTACGAGACCACTTATTACTACAGGTTCAATAACAGCAATACTATAAACTGTGCAACCGTGACACTAAAGACAACCCTACTAATTTCATGAACTTTTAATCGTGGTTTGACTTCAGGATGGGGGAAATATGCAGGAATGCTACCATTTTTCATTTATTTTTTGAAGTTTGTTGAAAGTCCACTGGGCCAGAATGAGGCAATTTTCAGTGGAGGCCAGGGGAGAAAAGCTACACATACAATTATTACAAAGCTAATATCAACAAAGTGTGACATTGCAGACAAAGAACATTTGGAAATAAGTCTGGTTTCTAGGTGGGTGATGTGTAGTTGATGAGAACTGGTATGTGCACATTATACTGCATGGGTCATGTGGCAAATGTTTGATTTTACAGCTTGTGTATACTCATCTCTACAAATGAGGTCACTGGGGCTAATGCTTCATGTTGGTTGTCGTGCATACTTGGAAGGGCTGCTCAAGGAGTTGATGGAAATGTTGCATTCTGGTGCTTGTGCATAGTAGGGTAGACTGCGAAAGGGGTCGCTGGGGAGATGTTGCATTTTGGAGTTTGTGCATACTCAGACTTAGTTTATGGAAATGTGGCTTATTTTCAGCTATCGGTAAGGTAGCATGTCGTTTCAGGAAATGTGTACATTTCCCTCTGCATTTTCATGTTTTGCGTTTTATTGTTGTTGTTATGCACTTTGTTTTTATTTCATTTTTGACATACATTTATGGCGTCTGTTCACTTCGTGGTAATCTGGAAGCACTCCGTAGGTAGCTTATTTTGTAGTTTAGGCATGCAAAAGCAAAGCTTTATTTATATTACTAATAAAACAGAGGGAATATTACAGGGAAAGCTCAACTGGCATGGTTCTGACCTGATGTACTATATACTGTGACATGGTTTTGATGTTTACGGTGCAATGGGCAAGAAAATTGGTGATTATTTGTGTGTATGGGCGATGCTGATGTTACACACACACACACACACACACACACACACACACACAGAAAAGTCAGCATTAGACTAGATTTTGTTTTCGCTTGGACTGGAAATTTCTTAGCAGATAACCTGAAAAATACTGTAGTTAAACGAAGGTAGATAGGTAATTATGCTGTAGTTAAACAAACGTAGATAGGTAATTATGTACACTTTGGTTTCATTGTATATGTAGTGGGTGGCACAGCACATAATGTGTGTGTGTGTGTGTGTGTGTGTGTGTGTGTGTGTGTGTGTGTGTGTGTGTGTGTGTGTGTGTGTGTCTGTTGCCTGGACATTATATGATTGACTTCAATACTTGGCTTAGTTTCTGGTGTGTTTCCAGGGGGATTCAATATTGGTCAGCATGGGAGTACAAGGGTATCAGACCATATTACTGAGCAAATGATGGTCTGCACCTGTGTTCGTGTATTTGATATTTACTGTTTATTCCACAGGATTTTGTGATGTAGACAAACAATTGTTATAGGACTCATTCCTCATTGCTTGGTATGTTGCTAACAAATAGGTGGGAGGATGGGCTCAATAATAACTTTTACACTGTTTTTGCTGAGTAAGTGAATGGCAGAAGACAAGCTATCTAGTTTGACATTTCTGCTTGTCTTATTATTAATATGATTATAGTGAGTAGTTGCCTGAGTGAGACAAAGGTTATTACAGAGTGACTACCGACAGCATGGAGCTACCATATTTTTATGCATTTCTCCTGGCTTTGTCAGTCATGTGTGGAATTTAGGTGGGAGGAAGGGCACAGTAATATGTAAGTGTTATACTATTTGACTGACTATGGCCTTATAACAGATTATGACTGTGTTGCATAACACCTGCAGAAGGTAATATAATGAATGCCAGCAATTATCACCTGTGTCTGGCCATGCATAACTTTGCAAGTCACTAGCACAGTGCAGTTACAATATAGTACTGAGTCATTGTCAATTTTCAGGTAAAACTGTCAGGAGCTGTCACTGTTATTCACATAAGTAGAAGTCGTTATTAGATTGATGAATGCACAACTCACATTTGCCTCTTTCTCCACTTGCAGTGATTGCAATTACACCCCCATCCCTCCACACTACTTTCATTTATGTCATGTATACAATTTCAAGAAATGTAAGCAGTCTAGGAGGAAAAATGTAGACATTACATCCTCGATTGCTGTTTTTTCATGAGAAAGTGGCTGGAATAAGAGGATTTTTGGTGTACTGTATGAAGAATTTGAATATATATATTATTATTGACTGCCTTGCATCCTCTCATTTGACAGAAAATCATAAATTGTTTTTACTTATAATGCAATGACAATATCCAAACTCTTATGTTGTATTTCTTTGAGACTATTATGTACTGTTGTGGTAAAATATTTCCTGTGCTTTTGAACTATGAAGTCATTCTGTTGAGTTACTGATTATAGTCTTGCTCTTTTATTCATCATTAAATATTTAAACCTCCCTTTGTGGGTGAGATACCAGAGGCATATTTCATCTGTTAGACTATTTGCATATCTGTTTGGTGAGCTACCCAGGGTGTAAAGTAGCTGGGGACATTATATATATTGAGCAAGACTATAATCAGTAACTCAACAGAATGACTTCATAGTTCAAAAGCACAGGAAATATTTTACTGGCAAAACCAAACAGGAGGAGAAGGTAACCACACACACCATAAACCCAGTCTCACATAGAATTATCACAACTACAAATCAAACACAAACGCACAAAGACATACTTGGAGGCACTGATCAAAAATCTACCAAAACAGCAGAGGCCTCCAGAGCAGACACCCAAACAACTGCCACCTCATGACATAACACAAGCAACACATAGATCACAAAGTCAGTGTGCAAATCAGTCACAGCCCTTAAGGCCAAACACAATGCCAGACACACTTGTCATAGGTGACTCCATAGTCATACACACTGACGTCCCACTCACCAGACTGAACAAGGAGAGGGTCACAGTAAGATGCCTGTCGGGTGCTAGAATCCACCACATAACACAAGCACTCAGGTCACTCCACAGCAAGTACAAGTATGACTCAGTCATTGTCCATGCCGGTGTGAATGACCTGAGGCATTCTCCCTGGACTACATGAAAAGAGACATAAAGGAGCTCTCAGATTATGTAGCCCAGGCTGGTATGACCCTGAGCAGTATCCTACCTTCACCAAGAATGATGCCACAATACAAAGACAAAATGATCAGTTTTAATAATTGGCTTAATTTCTGGTGTCATTCTAAGGGGATCCAATGGGCGGCCACGGTGGTGCAGTGGTTAGCATTGCCGCCTCACAGCGAGAGGTTCTCCGGTTCGATCCTCGGCTGGGGTGCCTTCTGTGTGGAGTCTGCATGTCCTCCCTGTGGTCGCGTGGGTTTCCTCCGGGTGCTCCGGTTTCCTCCCACATCCCAAAGACATGCTGCAGGTGGATTGGATACTCTAAATTGGCCCTAGGTGTGGGTGTGCCTTCTGTGGAAGGTTGGGCGCCGGGCTGGCAACTCGACACCGTAAAACACCACTGCCATTCAATGTGCGGACAAGGTGATCCGCTGTGGCGACCCCTAACCGGAAAAAGCCGAAAGAAGAAGAAGAAGATTCTAAGGGGATCCAATGTCTGTCTGCCTGGAATGACATGCTTGACAAGCCACGCTGCTTCGCAAGGGACGGCTTGCACCTGTCACCCCTGGGTTTCCGGATATTGGCAAAGGCTCTTGCCACCCCCATAGTGCCTTTTTTAGACCAGGCTCAAATTCTAAACCCATCGCCCTAGAAAACAATAATGGAAAAAAACTAAGGGTAATGCTGCTCAATGCCAGAAGTCTAAATCTCAAGATGCACACCCTCGAAGCCCTCCTCAGTATGGAGAACATCGATGTCTGTGCTGTGACTGAAACCTGGTTCAAGGCTCCTGAGAGCACGCCGGCACTATCAGGTTTTACCTCATATCATGCGTTCCGCCCCAAAACCGGACCGTACCACAAAAGGAGGTGTATCCATATTCATCAAGGATACCCACACCTCCAGGCTGGTGGCAACTCACGAAGCATCAGAGACCATTCAGGTGCAATTAACCATAGGCAAAACTGCTCTACAGTTTGTAGCATGTTACAGGCCACCCTCTCAAACTCAGGAACCCCACACAGCCTTCCTGAAGACACTGGAGAGTATAAATGTCTCTCCAAACACCATCATATTGGGTGACTTCAACTACCCAAACAGACTGGGAACATTACTCAAGCCCCAATACCCTAGCCCAAAGGTTCCTGGAGTTCATAAACTCAAATGCTATGGAACAACTTGTCACCATTCCCACAAGAAGTGAAAATATACTAGACCTGATCATCACAAACATGGGGACAAAATGCTCCACACCGGAAGTATATCCCTCATTGGTGAGATCAGACCATAAACTAATCTCACTGGAGAGCCACATCCGCCCCACCCCCAACAAAAGACCACAATGAAGAACTTCTCAAAAGCCAACTTCACACTTCTTAAGACTGGTGTGGTATCCTTCAAGGCCCCTGAGCCATTAAAAACCACAACCCACGCTGCTGAAACCCTTACAAATGCCTTCTACGAGCACCTCCAGAAATGTATGGATCAAGCAATCCCTAATAAAATCAAGACCCTTTCCACCAAAGGCAAGTGCCCGATCTGGTGGACCCCAGCCATAAACAAACTTTACAACAAGAGGAGAAAGCTACTACAAGATAGAGCAAAATCCCTAAAAGGGAAGACATCTCTGATCAATACTAGTAAAAAACTACGATCACTCATAAAATCATCCAAGGTCAACTTTGAGAGAAAAATCGCCAAGGACTCAAAAGACAATCATAAGGCCTTCTTTAGCTATGTTAGAAATCTGGGTGGAAACTCCCAGATATGTTCAGAATTAGTCCAAAATGATACAAAAATCACTGAACCCACATACATTGCAAACATACTGGCAGACAGGTTGTGAAAATTTCTCCCCTCCCTCCCCCCCAAAAGGAGAAATATCTATCCCAGAGTGTAGCCTCCCAATCATCTCAAATGCCCAGGTGAGAGCTGCTCTCTCTCTAAAGCTAAAAACACAGCATCAATGGGACCGGATGGTGTCCC
>NC_056728.1:423686027-423703527 GCF_019279795.1 Protopterus annectens | reverse complement strand
GTGGGGGGCATACCCAGCCAGCATGGATCTTGTGATCCACCGGGATCGCAGTTGGGAACTTGGAGACTCTTCAGCTCAGTCCCATAGTGCTGCTGTCCTAGATTAGCATGGTCTTGGATGTGCCACTGTGATGTAATGTTTCCCTCCGGGAAAGGACACATGCAAAAAGACACAGCCTGGGTCAGTCTTAGTCGTTGCCTTGATGTAGCTCCCCACTCAGTCTCCCTCCTTTCAGGTGTAGTCAGTGTATGTAGGTGAGGGTAGTAAATGTATGAAGGCCAGGACAGCAATTAGGGAGTTACTTCAGTCCCTCATCCCTTAGGTCCATTGCTGAATGGGCATATGCAAAGAGAAAAGGCAGAGGTAAGGCAGACTGCTGACACTGAAGGAGGTCGTGAGACAGTAGTGGTATCAGCAGTCTGAGTGGGCAGCCAGCACAGCTATGGGACACTTCAGATAACCAACATCTGGAGCCCCATGCCTGTCCTTGGCATATTAGTGGAGCGGCGGTCCTTACCCTGCTTTTTCTCTTTACATGTGCCCTGGCTGTGCACCCTTGTCAGTGTCCACCCATTCTTTATTTCAGGTAAGGTAAGACTGTCTTCTGCTGTTCTGACGTTTACAGAATGTGTTCATGCATGGCTTGATGCACAGGGTCAGTGGATCTACAATCTGCCATAACGGCATTGCAGCGGAAGATGTTCACCTGTTCAGAACGGATGGCATTCACCTAACTGAGGATTGCATTGCATTGTCCTTGACCAACCTCCACAATGGCGTGAAGAGAGCCATGCAAGATTGCCAACGTGCAGCTTGTGAGAAGAATGGAAAACACCCATGACCAAGTCGGACCAATATAGTAAGTAAAACACTATTATGAAATGTGTTGTGTAAAATTCATTTCTCTGAGCTTGGCAAACTGTTATAGAAATTATGATTTTTTTTCATCTTTTGGTAAATAACTTTGCAAGGGAGCATCTGAATGTGCCAAGTAATATCTCATTTTGAATAAAGTATTGCTGGTTCCAACATGGTAAAATAATTGTGCCTGTATGTTTGACACGTGCAGATATCAAAGTTTGTTTTGGACTTACGGTTATGGAAATTATGATTTTTTTTCATATTTTGGTAAATAACTTTGCAAGGGAGCATCACATCGTGTGAAGTAATACCTCATTTTGAAGACAGTGTTACTCCTTACAACATGGCAAAAGAACTGTGTCTAGGCACTGTACACACGTACAGATATCACAGTTTGTTTAGTCTTGTACGAATATGAAAATTATACATTTACAATACTTCTCATTATTATGCCCATATCTTTGCGAGGGAGCATGGTAATCACACAAATGATGCATCATTTTGAAGCTGACATTCAGATGCACAACTTCTACACTGATATGTAGGCTCTGTCTGTTACAGGTGATGAGATATTATGATTTGTTTATTTATCAATTATGAGAAATAATATATTAATCATATTTCTGTGAATATCTCATGAAAGGAGCGTCACACGGTAATGGTTAAGGTATCATTTTAAAGCTGACATTCATACTAACAAATTAAATTCAAATTGTATGGGTCTGCATGGTACATAGACCAAGATATTGTGCTTTGCTTTTCCAAAAAGGTAAAGAATGTGCGCAATATCAACATTCCTTGCCAAATATTTAATAATGACTTTGATATGCACTATCAACATTTACACTGTTGGAAAGGTCAGTGTCTGCTGAACAACTTTTGCATTTACATTTTTATAGTCTAGCTCTTATAGTTAGAGTTATGACCATTTGGTTTCTGTATGGTATTACAAATGGATTTTCTGAAAATGAGCTCAGGCTGCACTGTTGTTCCTATGGTGGAATTAAGCAGGCAGCTTTTTCCTGAGCTGCTCCGGAGTGAATGAGTTAAGATGAAAAGTTATACTCACTGGATGGGTGTTTCCCCAAGCAGAATTGGGGCATAGATGATTATTAGAAATGGTATAAACATAGCATATAAATGCATCAGTGCAATGCCAAGGTAACTGGTATAATACTGAAATAACATATGCATCCATTTGATAACCAAGTAAATCTACCAGACATGACTGCCTCTTTTCAGAGTACAAGCTGGAAGCACACTGGTTTCCCTACTTCCCCCCAGACTACCAAGTGATCATAAGCAAGTCACAGACTCCAGTATGGTTGTGTACACTTACCATAAAAGTAGATGTTGAGTGTATTCACTGTTGCAGTCATTACATTTGGGTTATCTGCTTGCAGTAGCCCTCAGTCAGCCTGATTAACAAAATCTTGGGTCCTGCGTTGGTTGCTGTCCCTTCTTCCAAGACGTCAGGGGGTTTAAAACATGCAGCCGATGCCATTACATCAGTTTTTCTTGCCCCAGATGTCAGGTGCCCCCCTAATGGGAAGCAATTAAATCTATAAATACAAGGATATACCTCCAACAAAAAAGCAAATACACCAAAAAGCTTTTGAGCACAGTAAGGGAGAGTAGAGATATAGCCAAAAGAAGAAAGGGGGCTGGAGGGAGGGTAACCAGGACTTGCAACAATGAATACACTCTAACATCTACATTTATGGTAAGTGTACACAACTGTACTATGTTCTTCATGTTTCACTGTTGCAGTCATTACATTTGGGTAAATTCCCAAGCTAAGGTTGGGAGGAGGAATTTAAATAGAATTAGGACTAGCTATAAGGCCCTGCAAGACTGCAGAGTCAAAGCCAGCTCTGGATTTAGAGAAAATTGACAAATGATGATGCTTGGTGAAAGTATGTACAGAACTCCAGGTAGCAGCTTCTAGGATGTCCCTGGTAGGGACGCCTCTGAGAAAGGCTGTAGAAGTAGATGCAGCCCTAGTTGAATGGGGTCTAATTCCCTGTGGGATAGGTTTTCCATGGTGCTTATAGCAGAAATGAATGCAGTGGCCTATTCATTTTGAAATAGTTTTGCTTTGAAATAGCTTTCCCCTCTGTCCCTGCAGCAAATGCCACCAGCAGTTCAGATTTCCTTTGAGGTTTGGTCCTGTCCAAGTAGAATCTAAAGTCGGTGCACATCTTAAGGAGTGCAGTATCCGTTCCCCTTTGTTCTGTGGGTTAGGAAAAATAGGTAGGCAAATGAATGGACTGATTAAGAGCCACAATGGATACCACCTTAGGCATGAAGGAGGGGTTGGCTCTGAGGTACACCCTGTCCGCATGAAAGATGATGAAAGGCTCCATTGCCATAAGGGCCTGTAATTCAGATACCCTTCTTGCTGAAGTGATTGCTAAAAGGAAAGCTGTTTTCCAAAAAAGGAATTTTAAATCTGCAGTAGCAGCTGGCTCGAAAGGAGGAAGAGTGAGTTTCTCCAAGACAAAGTTAAGGTCCCAGGCTGTAGTTGGAGCTCTCCTGGGTGGCGTTAATTTTTGGCCCCTCTGAGGAACTGCTTGAGCAGTGGGTGAGAGAAGGGGAGGCTCTGTGCTATAATGAGCTGAAATGGCTGAGACATGAATTTTGATGGAGGAAAAAGACAAGCCCTTATGAAGCATCTCAGTCACATATTGTAGAATCTGAGGTAAATTGGGCACTGCTGTGCTCATCCCTTGAGAATGGTTCCAGAACAAAATCTTTTCCATTTTGCAGCACAAGATTTCATAGTATTAGGCCTCCTTGCCGCTAAAATGATATCCATCACTGATTTACTGAGGGGTGGTAAAGAAGAGATTAGGTAATTAGCCAGGCTGCTAGGTTCAGGGCTTGCAGCTGAGGGTGCAGAATCTGGTTCTCCTGCTGAGACAACAGGGAAGGGGTCTGAGGCAGGTGGCATGGGGCCAAGCGTGACACTGCGCAGGAGGGGGTACCAGTGTTGGTACGGCCAGTCTGGGGCAATTAAAACCATCCTTGGCTTGTCCTATTTGATCTTTAGTAGTACCTTGGAGAGCAGAGGCAGAGGAGGAAAGGCATAAACTGATAGTTTATTCAGCTGAAGGATAGAGCATCCATTTTCCAAGCTAGCTTGTGAGGAATCCTTGTGCAAAATTTGTCCAACTGATGGTTCTGGGGGGAGGCAAACGGGTCTACATCTGGGTTCCCCCATTTGCTTGTCAACATGTTGAAAATCCTTGGTTCCAGTTTCCACTCGTGTGGGTCTATGAGGTTTCTGTTTTAATCCGTCTGCCAGTGTATTTAGTTTTCCTGGCAGGAATTGAGCTTGTAGATTCACTCAGTAGCTCAAGGCTGTGTTCCACAATGCCATGGCTAGTCTGCAGAGGGGGTAAGAATGTGCACCCCCCTGCTTGTTTATGTACCACATGACAGTGGTGTTGTCCATCTTTACCATTAGTTGTCCTGGAAGAATGTGGCCCTTTAAGGCTGTCAGAGCATTCTGTACAGCTAACATTTCCTTTTGATTTATGTGCAGGTGCATTTGACTTGGTTCCATTTGCCCTGAATGCACTTCCCTGCCAGGTGAGCCCCCCATGCATAGTCTGATGCGTCTGTTAAAGTTTTGGCAGCAGGAAGTAATGTGAATGGTAGCCCCTTGTTTTGGTGGGGGGTCTCGCCCACCAAAAGAACTCTAGGCGCAGACAAGGTATGATGGGAATCATTGCTTCTAGATCCTGAGAATGTTGACACCATAGGCTTTTTAGATACCATTGTAGTTTCCTCATATGCAGCCTTGCATATGAAATTAGAAGAAAGCAGGAGGCCATGAACCTCAAGGCTTGCAATATTTGCCTTGCAGATAACTGGGTTTTTGTGGCCACTTGTTTGAAGTAGGTTGTCAAATAAATCCGTTTCTCTGGAGTGAGGAAAGCCATCTGGGAAGTTGGATTCAAGCTTGTCCCCAGGAATATTATTTGTTGACTACACGGTACAGATGTGATTTCTTTTCATTTATGGTGTACCCTAGACAAGTCAGCACCCTCTGAACAAAGGCCAGATGATTCAAAAGTATGTCCTGGCTTTCTGCCTGAAAAAGACAATCGCCCAGGTATGGGTATATTTGAATATTTCTTTGCCTGCAAAATGCAATGAATGGAGCTAGTGAATACCCTGGGCGCAGTAGATAAGCCAAAGGGCAGTGCAGAGAACTGAGTCCATGTAGCCTGCTTTGAAGCGTAGGCATCTTCTGCAAGACTCCCCGATAGATGTGCAGGTATGCTTCTTTTAAGTCTAGTGTTGCCAACCGTGCATCTTTGCCTAGCAGAGGAAGTAGCTGGTGAAGAGTCAGCATCTTGACTTTTGGAATTGCCAAATAGAGTAGAAAGGTCGAGGATAGGACGCCATGTGCTGTCTTTTCTGGGTACCAGGAAAAGTCTAATAGAAACCTTGTCCCTTTTCCTCTTCTGGTTCCAACTGAATAGCCCCCATGCTTAGGAGAGAGTACTTGATTTTAGGCCTCTGCCCACTGATCTGGGGGTAGAGCTGGCCACCCGCTTGGTGTTGGTAATGTGTGGAAGTGAAATCTGTATCCTTGGGACACTATATTTAAAACCCATTTGTCCTGGGTAATGAGTTCCCAGTTTTTGGCCTGCAGACCAATCTTTCCAACTAAAGGAGCATTCAGTTGGAAGTGCTTGGAAGTTTTAAAAGCAAGTCATTGAGACAGTTTTCCATAGGGGGGAATCTTACTACTCCCAGATTTGAATGTGGAAAGCCCCCACTGCTTAGTTTTGTGCGTCCCCTGGGACTGAAACCTGGGGTTTCTGCTGTGTCTGGGTTTGGATTGAGAAGAGCTGGAAAGGACCACTTCTTAGAGGGCCAATGCTTACTAAATCTAGGAGGCTGAACTTGTAAGAAATCTTTAACAGTTTGCATAGATTTAGCTTTGTCTTCCATCTTTTTAAGAACTTCTCAGCTTTGTTGCCAAACAGGCAGTCCTGATTTAAGGAAGCATCCAACAGTTTAGCTTTAACATAATCAGGCAAAGATTGCTCCTTAAGCCAAGCATGCCTTCTGAGCACAGACCCAGTAACTGCAGCCCTGCAAGAGGCCTCTCATGAATCAAATCCATATTGCAAAGTATGTTTTCCAACCTGTTCAGCAGAATGCATTAAATCCTGCAATTCTTTATTTTCAGCACAGTCAGGAATCAAGATAATTTTCTGTTTAAGCAATCCAATAACATGGTGTTGATACTTTAACATATGAAACTGGCAGTTTAAAGCCCTAATGGCCAAGGTCGCAGAAGTGTTAACCTTCTTACCCCATCTAGCCAGTGCCCTGGAGTCTCTATCAGAAGGGGTAGGATAGGATTTTTTAGCAGTAAAAACCTTACTGCCCTTGGGTCCTTGTGAGTCCGTCTCTGGATCCGCAATAGGATTTTTAAAAAGGAACTTGTGTGAATCAGGAACCCTGTAATAATCTGTCAGGTTTTCTGGCAGCAGGAGGCAAAGAATCAGGGGCCAAACTGGATTCCGAAAAGGCATCAACAATGTCTAGTACAGGAGGTATAGCTAAAGGCCTATGCTGAGGCAGGAGTAAGAAATCCCTAAGCCTCTTTTCTGAATCAGAAAAATCCTGGCTTTGCCAGTGGAAATGCTCCCTTAGAGTATGCAAGGTTTCACAAAAAGAAAAATCCTCTGGAGAGGAAACCGAGGGAATAGAGTCCTCAGCATCGGAATCCTCATAGGTAGATAAAGGTAAATTCTGGTCAGAGAATAAATCTTGCAGTGGACTAGACAGTCTTCCCTCTCTCAAGGACAGTAAAGAAAAAAGAAGCTGTACTCACCACAACGTTCCATCCAAGTATAAGTGTTATCCCCTTTGGGAAAAAACATGTATCCATGAATTACCATATAGGTGGCAGTACAATAAACACAGAAAGTGCGATAAGAGACTTGGGGACACAGGTAGACAGTGGTCTCACCTTCGATAACCACATCGCCACAACAGTCAGGAAATCCTTCTATATGGCACACCTCATCACGAAGGGCTTTTCATCCAGAAAAAAGGTAGTCATTGTCCCACTGTACTCATCCCTCATTAGACCCATTACAGAATACAATGCCCCATTTGGTATGTACCTCTCAAGACATCTGCAACAACTGGAAAGGCCTCAGAAATACCTCACTAAAAGAATCACAGGCCTAAAGCAGATGCCCTACGCTGACCGCCTTAAACTCCAGCTATACTCTGTCGCATATCGTCTACTCAGAGGCGATCTCTGCTTAACATACAAGGCCATGTCAACCCCAGAGCTGTCGGACATGCTACACTTAAAGAAATCCCAATCCCTCAGAGCTACACGCTCCAGGGATCTAAACCTTGTCATCACAATAAACAAAACATGCTGGAGGGATAGGTTCCTGACCCAGAGACTCCCCAGACTCTGGAATAGATTGCCTATACATGTCAAGCAGAGTGCCTCTTTGGACCTCTTCAAGAGGAACCTTGACGATTGGATGGGAGAAAGGAAATTCACCCCAGGGATCACGTCAGTCGCCCTGCTAGACAGGGGTCCAGGAAAGTAAATAATGTGGGAAGAAATAGCCAGGGAATTGTTATGGCTAGGCTTGTATAGGCCCTAGGGCTGATAGCCTAGTACCAACCTATGAGTAGTTCTACTTTACTGGTCTTCAACCTGTGGGTCCACGGATCCATATCGGATCCAACACGGCCGCATTTTCCAGCTACGGCTCCAAGTTCCATGCTCCTCCCCTTACCCATAATGCCACTGGCTCCCTTCAGATAGAGTTTGCTGTCTAACAGGTAACAGATACCCAACTCAACCCAACCAAATAACACCTTATCCTTCAACACAAACATTACAAATGAACTTTAGCCCTGACAAGATCCCAGCAGCAATTGTCCAGTACAAAAAACATATCATATCCCAAAGGATAAGGTTAGGGGGAAGGAGGAGGGGAACAATTGAAGACAAATGAATTAGAGCTACTTAGATGGAACATTATGGTGAGTACATAACTTCTTTATCTGAAGTTGTTTACTTCATTTGCTCTTCAACCTCTCTTGGGAGGCCCACATGGAAGGATATTCCAGAGCACTGCAGAACCAAAGGATGCTTTACTCCTAGAGAACAAATCTAGTTTATAATGAGAAATAAAGGTGTGAGAGGAGGCCCAAGTAGCAGCTGAACAAATCTCATCCAAAGAGACCCTAGACTGAAAAGCTGCTAACATAGCCACGGATCAGGTCAAATGAGCCTTCACTCTTCCTGGAAGAGACAAACCTCTGTCTGAATAAGCCCAGCCAATGCATTGAGAAATCCAGCCAGCAAGTCACTTTGAGACAGGTTTACCTAAGAAGGGCTTGGCATAGGACACAAAAAGCTGATCAGACTTGCGGAAAGGTTTAGTCCTGTGCAAATAAAACCTCAACTGCCTGTGTATGTCCAGTAAATGTAATTTGTATTCCCCTTTGTTCTGGTAGTTCGGAAAAAATACTGGTAAATTAATAATCTGATTAATATTGGCCTCCGAGGCTACCTTGGGAAGGAAGGATGGGTTAGTGTGTGGCGACACTCTAACCTTGTGAAAGATCATATAAGGGACTTTGATAGAAAGAGCTTGAAGCTCCAACACCCTTTTGCAGATGTAATGGCAACAAAGAAGGCAGTTTTCCAGGTCAAAAATTGTAGATCCATAGAGGACGCAGGCTCAAAAGGGAGGAGAAACCAATGCTTGCAAAAACAATGTGAAGTCCCACAGAGGGATGGGTTCCTTAACTGGGGGTCTGAGAAGAAAAACACCTTTGAGAAAAGGTTTTACAAAGTTTAGAAGAAGCCAATGAAGACATGTCCACCCATACATGAAAATTAGAAATAGCGGACAGTTAGACTTTCACCGTTGAGGAACTAGCGCCTTGATGAAAAATGCTAGCTAGAAAATCTAAAATCGCTGACAGCGGTGCAGTGAAAGAGTCCCAAAGACCTCTGAATGTCCCAAACAGAAAAATGTTTCCATTTACTGCAATAAACTTTTCTGGTGGACGATTTATGAACCGCCACCAGAATTGATTTAACAGGAGATGACAGACCAGGAGTCTTAAGAATCATGGGAACTGGAGCAGCCAAGCAGTGAGCTTCAGACTGTCCAGATCTGGATGAGGAACCCCCGAGGGATGTGAAGATCCGGGACCGAATCCAAGGTCCATGGTGGAACAACTAGGTGAGACCTGAGTAAGGGAAAACAAACCTGTCGAAGCTAGAATGGGGTGATGAGGATTCACAGTGCTCCCCGGCCTTCAGGTTTTCTGCAGAAACTTCGACATGAGGAGAAAATGCATAAAGGAACCCAGGAGGCCAAGCATAAATCAGAGCGTCTCTGGGAACTTCCCCTGGTGGGGGTGGGGGGGGGGTCAGAGCAAAAAACTCACTGCATTTTGTGTTGGAAGGAGATGTGAAGAGATCGCAGCAAGGAGGACCCCATTCTAGGAAGATCTGTTCCGCTACTGAAGGCTTCAGAGACCACTCATAAGGCATCAAGATGGATCTGCTGAGCCTGTCCGCTAAGATGTTGGACCATACCAGGATGTGCACTGCCACCAGAAAACAGCCGGTAGAGATCACCCATTCCCACACTCTCATGGCCTCTTGACATAAGGGATAAGATCTGGTTTCCCCAGTTTGTTGATATACCAGACCACTGACATTGTCCTTCTGAATTACAATCGTTTCCAACAGGGAGATGGGCATGGAGGACCTGCAATGCAAGAATCACTCAGGTCTTGGAAGGGGACCACGTGTCTTGGACTGTCCTTCCAGAGCAATGCCCCCCCCCCCAAGTAGGGAGGCATCCGTGGTCACCGTGGTTTGGGGTAAAGGCAGTTGAAAAGGATGCCTCTTGAGATCCAGGGACTGTATCCACCACCAAAGGGAGTCTCTGCAAACTTCTGAAATTTTCACTGAAAAGGACAAAGGGAGGTCCTAACAGTGACCACTGAACCGCTAGAGTCAACTGCAGTACCCTCGTATGAAAGCATGCCATGGGGAGATTTATCATGGCCGCCATAGAACCTAAAGCTCTTAACATTGCTTCGGCTGTTGTTAAATGGGTCTGAAGAATGTGTAATATGTGTAGCCTCAAGCTGCGTATCCTATCTGAGGTTAGGAACACCCTTAGACTGTACGGTGTCCAGCCATGCCCCAATGAAATCTAGAATCTAAACCGGGTGAAGAGCAGACTTCTTCATATTGATCATAATGCCCAACTTGTTGGCTAACTGAAGGAAGGAGTCCCTGGCCTGGCATAGTAGCTGAGGGGGCAGTAAAGAGCCAATCGTCCAGGTACGGAAAGATCTGAATGCCCTGAAGCCTCAGGTGAGCTACTACTACTGCCATTACCTTGGTAAACACCCAGGGGGCTGTGGTGAGACCAAAGGGGAGGGCCCAAATTTGGTAATGACTGGCTCCCAGCTGGAAGCGAAGGAACCTCCGGGAGCACCTGTGCATTTTGATGTGCTAGTACACATCCTGGAGGTCGATTGAGCGCATCCAGTCTCGGTCCTGCTAAGGCATAATAGATTGAATCGTGTCCATCCAGAAATTTGTCTTTGTTACTGACAGGTTCAGTTGGGACAGATCCAATATTGGTCTGAGGACCCTCATCTTTTTTGGCACTAGATCCGGACTGATCTGGGGGGGGGGGGGGTGGATGACTCGTTTTCTCAGCAGTGAGTCAACCTGCACTGCTGCTTCCTCCCGCTGCATGGATGGGATGTCCGAAAGGGTTTTGTTGGAAGGGGGGTAAATCCTTGAAGGGGACGAAATATCATGTAGATATGACCTGCAGCACCCACTGATCTGTAGTGATGGACTCCCATGCTAGCGGGTGAAGCAACATATGATCCCGGACTGCCTCCAGAGATGGACAGCCACAACCCCTCAGGGTTGACATTCAGGTTCATCAGAGAAAGGTTCACAGGACCCAAAATTCCTAGGACCCCCTCTGCCTCTAGGGCAACATCTATCGTATCCCCTCTGCCTCTGGGGGAAGGTGAGTCCTGAGCATCCCAGGAAAATACCAGAGACTTGCGGAACCACATCATCTTCTGGCCTTGCTGGTTCCTGGTAAAAGGACCTTTGAGGGGGTGAGAAGCAGACCTTGACAGAAGACGGTGTCTTCCCATCCTTTTCGCTCTGGACCAAAGTCTCTGTCTTCCCAAAGAGGGAAGAACCATCATAAGGTGCATTGGTAAAAGACGCCTTGAAAGGCTCCAAGAACGGACATAAGCAGAGACAAGCGTGGCGCCGGATGGCAACGCCTAACCCCAACGCCCATGCAGCTCCCTCCGTGGCATGGGAGAGCAAACACATGGACGTGTTGGCTACATATTTTACAGTGACCATTTGTGCAAACGTCTTCCTGTCCTCTGCCAACATGGACCCTGGGAACGACCGACTTCCTTGACCTGATCTCTCTGGAGTCTAATAACTTGTGCCATGTAGTTCAGTGCCCTCACATAGATGGTTGCTGAAGCATACCTTGCTTCCCAAAACGATCCAGCGTCCTTGACTGTCAGGCGAATGGACCGTGGAACTCTCCTGGGCGAGTTGCTTCTTGGTGGCCGCTGCCACCAGCATAGCACCTACTGGGGACCCCTTGTGCCAGTGTAAAATGTCTATAAGAGAGCTCAAGACCGGGCACTTGGGTACTGGCTCTACAGTGTCCTGCTCCTTCCATGCCTTACATGTTATCAAATCCACGAGTAGATCGGCAGCAGGGGACACCCAAGAGATAGACGGGCCCAAGCAGAATGCCTCCAGAAACATGGACTCGTCAGATGTTGGTTTTGGAGCGGACCACCCCCGTCTTTGGAGGACCTCCATGATGTCTCCAAAGGAGACCTCTTCGGGGGTGATCTTGGGGAACCTTCCCCTTCATCCAGGTCCGTGTCTTTTGTGAGGGACTCTGAAGGAGAGTCCAAGGGCCTCCTTTTACAAGTATGCTTGTGGGGAGGATCCTCAGGGGACTCTCTGGGGAGGTCTCGCAAGTGGGTTGTTCAAAGGCCGGAACATCCTGGGGCATTATGGCTATGGGCTGCTCTGAGAGGGCAAGATGGCCAGACCTGCACTCAAGGTCGGGGGGTCTGGACGGACTCCAAAGACGAAACAGTCAGAGGCCTCGACCCTGCAAGAACCCTCTCCACCAAGTTGAATGCAGAGGGGGAATGGACCTCCTGGGCTGAACTACTGGAAGCTGCTCACTCCCCCCTTATCCGACCAGGGAGTCGGAGCAGAGACGCCGAGGGGGATGCTTCTCTCCAACAAGCTCAGAGCAGAAAGCACCCTCTTGGATCTGACCCGAGGCTACAGCTCCAAGAGCTTGCATCTGATCTAGTTGGATCAGACACACAGGGCACTGGCCAGTGTCGAAGTACAAGGTACCATAGGTGCTGACCCCTCTACTCCAACCATCCTTGGATCCAACAGTTCCGAAACCACAGAAGGAGTGATGGGTCTAAATACTGGTTGGAAGGCCCCTGCTCTAGTGGGAGAAGGCCCTGGCAAAACACCCATCTGGATTGGAGTGCGGATAAATCTTCGCATCATCTTGTCCATCTCCGCTTCAGATAGGCTCTGGGTAGAGCGGGAGGATGCCGCCGAAGTGGGCCGGGAGAGCCGGTGGGGAGAAGGTCTAGGGGGCAACCGGCTAACTAGAACCTCTGACTCGGGGGAGAACCTTGGGGACCTGAGTCGAGGTAAAAACAGGCTTAGCCTTCGGTGGAGGGCCGGCCTCAGAGCGGCCAAGGAAGCGCTTGCGAGGCCAGTCCTTGACCTTATCCCCTTCCCTGGGCCATTTAGTGGGAGGGTGAGTCCCAGAGGCTGAGTAAGGGGAAAAAGCAGCAGCCGCTGCTTTCCTAGTGGGAGAAGGTGGGACATCCGTCCCATCAGTGGAAGGCAACAGACCCTTGGCAATCAGTTTGTCCAGCCTGTCCAAGTGCTCTGGGGTTAAACCCGGCGCAAATAGGACAGGGGGACTGGCGGTGGGCCACCCCCAAACAAAACATGCACAGTGTGGCAATCCGCCAGGGAAAGCTTATGGCCACACATTGCATCTTTTGAAACCAGGCTATGGGGCATCCACCATGCTTTAGCCAGTTCCAAGTAAACACACACACTACCATGAGGAAAAAGAGGGGAGGAAATAGAAAAGCCTACAAGAAACAAGCTACTAAGAACCCCATCAAGGTATAGAAAAGGTTAGGAGTGAAAAGGAGAGTTAGAAAAGACAAAAAGGTTAAATTTTACTCTTTAAACTGCAACGGAGCTCAGACCATGCTGCTTCCTCTCAAGCAGCAAACAAGATCTGAAGGGAGACAGGGACATTATGGGGTAAGGGGAGGGGCATTGAGCTCAGAGCTGTAGCTGGAAAATGCGGCCATGTCGGATCCGATATGGATCAGAGGACCCACAGGTTGAAGAGCAAATGAAGTAAACTACTTCACATGCATTGGCTATTCACTCCTGTGTCCTATGTCAGCTCATCTGCAGCCCAGGCTACTGACTGAATCTGGTCATCTGGTTCAGGTTCAGGGTTTTATATGTCTCTCAGTCGCATAGCAGACAATAACTGTTGCAAAAAAATATAAGCTGATGTGCATCTTAATTTATGAGATGTACTTTTAAGACACTGCAGTACTTTTCACCTTTCCAAATGCATTAAGTGGACAAGGATGACAGGACCACGATTTAACATTTCTTGAAGCATTTTTTTGACAAGCAGCTTTATGTCGAAATGTAAATTACTAGAAATATAGTCAATGTCTGGGAATCTATGGCTGCTCCTGTGGCATAGAGGGATTAAGCTCCAACTTCACTGCAGACATGGGTTTGATTACTGGCTCAGGCAACAGAGTGGCAGGGACCATGCCTGCCCTAGAGGGAGGATGCTTGCTGCTAATGCTCAATAAGGGAAGACATGGTCCAATGGTAGCTGCCCTATAACCTGGATGGAAACACAGATGGCCGAGCCCCCAGGATGCCCTTAACATCCAAGACTGGCCCTGCAACATCACAGTAAGTGGGGGGAGGGGAGTGGATGTGGTACACTAGGGGCTGGTATAAAGTGAGGCCAAAGGAAACCACAAAAAAGTGGTCTCGGAATCAAAATGACGTAGCCCTCTTGTACCAGTTAATACTGAAGTGAAGGATACAGACACTGCCATTGAAATTATAGTGCGCTTCTGACAATGTTAAAAAGTATCTGAAGAAACAGTTGTATAACACTGCAGAGAACATAACATTAATTTAAGTTTAAAAGAGCTTTACGTGAATAGCAAAACCTATTCACAGAGCAACTCTGCACATCAGATTAAGAACCTTCTCAGAAAAATAATCTTGCAGCTGCAACATTTCTATGCACGGTCAAAGGCCTTACTAGAGCTAGATCCAGATCTAGCACTAGGCTATCTAAGCAGTTACCTAGGGCCCTATGAAGGCTGAGGGCCCAAAAAAATGCAACAATAAAGTAAAAAAAAAAATGTTAAATTCTTTCAGAATTCGGATTACAATCTGATTTATTCTTATCTGTGGCCTGACCACTTCTTTACTTCTGAAGTTCTTGTAATGCATTGTGCATGCGTGTGCATTGTCATCACGGTTGGCTTCTTCCACTCTTTCAGGAGTGTGGGGGCTCATTCCACTACTGGTGCTTTCCCCCCAGGTACTCAGTTTAATTTTTGGTCCCCCCCCCCAATCATTTAATAGCTCAGCCATTTCAGTAGCAGGTGCAGCAGCAGGGTTAAAATTGCTTGCCAACACGTGCTGCTGCACGAGTTAGTTTTCACTGCTCCAAGTCCTCCTGAGTAGTAGTTCTGCTAAAAAGTGGGTGGAATGGAAGTTCAGTGCCAGGCTGCCAAGTAAGCAACATCAAATCAAATCACAGTCCAGACAGCATGCAAGATGAGATGAGAGAAATATTAGGATGAGCAAGGTAAAAGTAGGCCACTACTACTCTCCACTGTCTCCAGAAAAAAATATCCTAAAATCTGTGTGTTGACTTTGTGGCTTCTAGGTTGTGTTTCTATAACTAACCAATGTGTTACTTCCTGTCTTGCAAACCTGCAATCAAAAGTTGATATGCTGTGAAATTCAACTGTATCCTGCCTGCAGTCATACTTGCATGCACTTGACTGCCTCACATTTCAGATTTACAGAGGCACTAACATGTTGGATAACAGATATAAATTTCAGCACAAGTGTGGACTGAAATAGGGAGGCCTGTCTTTATATCAAACAATCACAGGGTAATTTTCTGAACAATGCAGCTATGCATAAAAGGTAATCTCTAGTAAGGTCCTGAGTTGGGGAAAAAGGGAAGGGTATAAGAATATAACAAAAAGTGGTACTAGTAGCCAGCTTTGTCATGCAACTAGAAACTTTACAATGGGCAAAATATTCTAGTCTTTTCAAGGATTTGGTGGGGGGTGTCTTGTTACTTTACATATACATACATTGATGTTCACATATTTAAATAAAATATGTAAATTTGTGAAGGGAAAAAAAAACAACGTGAAAGTACAACAGTACTGCCGAAGCAAAAGCAATGCAAAAAATATTTAACTTCAGAGTCAAATATCATGAACCAGCTGCTTTATTTCTGAACTACATCCTTGGATTGAAAAACATATCTATCGTTACACATAATTTCAAAAGTTCATAGGTACAGCCAAGTTACAGTGAAAAACTGTGACCCCATGCTGACATTTTCTAGTCTTCATATAGGTATCAAGGATATATTTGAAGGAATTTTAGAAAACTTAATACAATTCCATAATTCTGGAAGAGGTTGTATGTGTCAGTCAATTTTCTGAAGATGTTGCATAGTCAGTTTTCAATTACTGATGTATACACTTTTAGCGTTAGACGTCCAAGAGATCTATTCCAGGCATCAACTTCACATAGAAGTTCTGCAAAATATGTTCCACTTGAAAATGCTAACAAAGCCAAGCTCTGCATTGACAGAGATGATTAAATTATCCAAAGGCAGTCCTTGCACATATAAGGAGAAGAGTAGAGTGTTGTGGGATGGCAAGCGGCAGAGCAGAGGCTGTGTGTGTGTGTGTGTGTGTGCGCGTGTTTGATTTGTGAGGGAAATGTGCACGAGTGCATGCCCGATACTGTGTTGGACTGTTAGTCTTGACTTGGTAGCACAGTGCATGATCCCGCCAGCAGCCCGACAGCCTCTCAACTCTGTCCAGATTTTCACCTTGTATTTTTGGATTGTTCCTCAAAAAATTTACAGTTTTCTGGTAAATCACTGATGTCTGATATCACTAAACAATGACACCACACTTCACTGTTTCAGCCTTTGTTTGCTATTTGCTAACATAGGAGGTAAGGATCACAACGGGAGGGGGGCCCCATTCGACCATGACACAGTTCTGGATCCCACCATACCATGTGCATGACAAATTATTAAACAGGCAATAAAAGGGTGTTGCAAAAAAAAAAAAAAATAGCTCTTCCTACGTTTAAAAAAAGTTTTTCACAGGTCTTCCGTAAAGCATGGGGAGGACTGAAAGCAGCATTACAGTGTTACTGACTGGTCTCTCTACTAGACTTGTCACTGTTCAATATTTACTGATGAACTAGGGCTTGCTAAACTGTGTTCTATTACAAATACATTAACATAAAACTGTTTAATAGGTGCTTTGAATAGCACAGCTTTGAATCACACTGCCTTCTGAGTAGTGTTTTCTACCGAGTGATCTTAATTGTACTCTACATAGGCAGAATCTGTGACATTTAAAGAAAGTACAGTTGTGTACACTTACCATAAATGTAGATAAGTGTATTCAATGTTGCAGCCATCACACTTGGGTTATCCTGCCAGGGGTGGCCCTCAGTCGGCCCGAATACCAGAGGCTTAGTATTTCTGCGTCAGTTGCTGTCGTTCCAGGACTGACATCAGGTCGTCAGTGGTATAAAAACAGCCAGTCGACACAAATACATCAGTTTTTCTTGCTCCAAATGACAGGAGCACCCAAAAGGGAGCAAAGGTATGGTGAAGTAACACCACTAGTAGAAAGTAAATACCAATAGCCCTAAAAGGGCGAGGAAGAGAGAGAAAGAGAGAGAGACAAGAGGGCTGGAGGGTGGGAAACCAGGACTGCAACATCTACATTTATGGTAAGTGTACAGAACTGCACTATTTTCTTCACGGTTCACTGTTGTAGTCACTTGGTTTGATTCCCAAAGCTGAGGAATGGGAGGAGGTAGTCAAGAAGAGTTGGGGCTGGCAAGAATGCCCTGCAGGACTGCAGTTGCATAGCCTGCCCAGGATTTTGAAAAGATAGGCAGGAGGTAATGCTTGGTGAAAGTATGAACAGAAAGTAAAGTTGTGTACACTTACCATAAATGTAGAGGTTAGAGTGTATTCACAGCTGCAGTCATCAAATTTGGGTTATCTGCTTCTAGTTGCCATCAGTCGGACTGATTATCAAAGTCTTCGGTCCTGCATCGGTTGCAGTCTCATCTTCAGTGACATGAGGTAGTCAGGGGTATAAAGCATGCAGCCGATGCCATTATTTTACTTTCCCCAGATGT
>NC_056728.1:423500912-423685527 GCF_019279795.1 Protopterus annectens | reverse complement strand
CTTAAGCCAAGCATGCCTTCTAAGTACAGATCCGGTGACAGCAGCCCTGCAAGATGCCTCTAGTGAATTGAAACCAGATTGCAAAGTATGTTTTCCAAACTGTTTAGCAGAATGCATTAAATCCTGCAAATCCTTATTTTCAGCACAATCAGGAATCAACATCATTTTCTGTTTAAGCAATCTAATATGCTGATACTTTAACATATGAAACTGGCAATTTAAGGCCCTGATGGCCAAGGTTGCAGACGTGTATATCTTCTTACCCCATCTATCCAGGGCCCTGGAATCTCTATCAGAGGGGGTAGGATTTTTGGCAGTAATAGCCTTAATGCCCTTTGGTCCCTGTGAAATGGTCTCAGGGTCCGCAGTAGGATTTTTAAAAAGGAACTTATGAGAATCAGGAGCCCTGTAATATCCATCAGATTTTCTGGGAGCAGGAGGTAGGGAGTCAGGGGCCAATCTAGATTCCGAAAAGGCAAAGTCAACAATGTCCAGCACAGGAGGGACAGCTAAAGGCCTGCGTTGGGGCAGGAGTAAGAAATCTTTAAGCCTCTTTCTAGAATCAGAGTAATCCTGGCTTTCCCAGTAATCCTGGCTTTCCCAGTGAAAATGTTCCCTAAGAGTATGCAAGGTTTCACCAAAAGAAAAATCCTCTAGGGGTGAAGCAGAGGGAATAGAGTCCTCTGCATCAGAATACTCACAGATAGAGGAGAGTAAATCCTGGTCAGAGGAGACAGAAATTTCAGAATCCTGGTCAGAAGCATCAAATAAAGTTCAGTCCTGGGTCTCTTAGAGGGGGAAGGTTTGCTTCCCCAGATTAAAGTAATAAGGTCTTCAGCCATTCTTATTTGTTTTTTAGGCATAGAGGCCTGACCATGCAGTCTGGGCGGTTTCCTAGGCATGGTTCGAGTTTTAGGCCTAGAAGAAGATGGAGTCTGTTTAATATGCAAGTCAGTAGGCCTGAATACACCCTCAGAAGCCGGTGCCTGCACAGTGGCTCCGGACCCATCCAAGGTAGAGACATCCGCAGGTTCCACAGTTGAAGCATGTCGCGGCATACCAAACTCCAAATGGGTCTCAGTAGAGGCCTGCAAAACTGAAATAGCTGGTATCTGGGGCTGCGAAAGCGCCTCACAGAGTACTGGCGAACTGGCGACTAGCTTAGAAGCGTCGGCAGCTTTGGACCTAGGCAGCCTGTCTCTGTCTTTATCTTCGGAATGCCAGAAGTCGGGTGGCTTACCCAAGACATATCTGGATAATTGAACAGACAAAATATTTATAAGTAAAAAAGTACCGACAACTAATAGTTAGTGGTTTAAATAAGGCACAAAACCAACAGCGAGGTACGTCGTGGTCAGGGCCTAGGCAAGGAATACAGTACGAATGAAAATCTTTGAGGTATTTGCTTTCCACAAGAAATACCATTACTGACTTTTACTGACCTTGGTTTAGAGCAAGAAAAAAGTTTCCCCAATGGGGTACTTGGCTTTAGTTGAAGACTTTGGTTCTGAAACTTGAAAATAAAAATTTCAGGAGTCGGCCGACCAGCACTTGCGAACGGCTTCTGCTTTGGGCACCGCACATCAAGAAAGACTGATGTAATGGCATCGGCTGCATGCTTTTTACCCCTGACTACTTGACGTCACGGAAGATGAGACAGCAACCGATGCAGGACCCAAGACTTTGATATTCAGGCCGACTGAGGGCTACTGCAAGCAGATAACCCAAATGTGATGACTGCAACAGTGAGACATGAACATCATCTCCATGTTGCAGCTTCCAGGATGTCCCCGGTAGGAACCCCTCTGAGAGACTGTAGACGTTATAGTTGCCTTCGTAGGATCTGTTCTGACCCCTGTGGGGGTGGTTTCCCCATGGTGTTTGCAACAGAAACGGATGTAGTGCGCTATCCATTTGGAGATAGGTTTGTTTTGAAATGGCTTTGCAGTCTGCCCCTGGTGTAAAGCTGACTAATAACTGGTCAGATTTCCTAAAGGGCTTAGTCCTATCCAGGGTAGAATCCAAGCAGTCTGTGCACATCTAAAGAGTGCAGGATCTTTGCCCCCTTATTTTGAGGTTTAGGGAAAAAGGTGGGCAAATGAATATAGATTGGTTGAGAGCCACACTGGACACCATTTTAGGCATGAAAGTTGGGTTAGTCCCAAGGGAGACCCTGTCAGCATGAACAATGATGAAAGGTTCCACAGTCATAAGTGCCTGTAGCTCAGACACTCTAGATGAATAAGCGCTTTCAGCTTCTAAGCCTTCTTCAAATCAGATATACTTGTTCAGGGTTTCTGATATAAAAAGTAATAACCAATCAGGGTTCCTTCCACGTAGTACAAAAACCATTACATCCACCGAAACACACTGCTCCATTCTTAACATCTGGCCAATCAGATTGTCAAATAGCTCACACACCTCCAAAGCCATGTAGCACTGTAGGTCTTGCTTTACTTTTGGGCGTGATCTCTCTACTGTGCTGCATGGCTTTGGAGGTCTGTAAGCTATTGGATAATCTGATTGGCCAGATGTTAAGAACGGAGTAGAGTGTTTTAGTGGATGTAATGATTTTTATACTACGTGGAAGGAACCCTGATTGGTTATCATTACTTTTTAAACCAGAAACCCTGAACAAATATATATCGGGTCTGAAGAATGCTAAGAAGCTGAAAGCGCTTATCCATCTTCAGGGTTTCTTTCACTTTTAACTTGTGTCTTGTGATTTTATGTTACTTATTAAAATTTTCGATTGTGCTTCAGACGTTGCCTGTTGACACAATGTGGAGATATTGTGGTGCTATGCTCTTCTGTCTTTCAGTGAATTTGTTTGCCGAGCGTACTTCAGCGGAGTTTTCTCCTTCCTTTGTTCTTGACTCTTCTAGATGAAGTGATGGCAGGAAGCGAGGCTGTTTTCCAAGAAAGGAATTTTAACTCTGCTGAAGCTGCAGGCTCGAAGGGGGGCTGGGGAGCATGAGCTTTTCCAACACAAAGTTAAGGTCCCAAACATGGGTTGAGGCTCTTCTTGGTGGCCTTCAGTTGTTAGCCCCTCTCATGAACTGTATGGATGAGAGGGTGTGAGAAGAGGGGTGGCTCAGTGCTATAATGTCCGGAGATGGCAGAGGCATGAATTTTAATGGAAGGGAAGGATAGGCCCCTGTGGAGTAGTTCTGCTAGGTAATCCAGGATGAGAAGTAAGGAGGGCTGTGCTGGGTCAGCTCCTTTAGTCTGGATCCAGGAACAATACCTTTTCCACTTGTCAGCATAGGATTTTCTAGTACTGAGTCGTCTGGCTTCACATGACATCCAGGACCTGCTGCTTAGGTTGGCCACTGGAGGAGAAGTCAAGGAATAAACCAGGCTGCTAGGTTCAGGGTCTGCAACTGTGGATGCAAGAACTCTCCCACCTGCTGAGTCAGGAGAGTTGGAATCTGGGGGAGGTGCCATGGAGGCAACAGGGACAGACTGTGCAGTAGTGGGTACCAGTATTGGCGTGGTCAGTCTGGAGCAATCAGGATTGCCCTTGGTCTTTCCTCCCTTATTTTGAGTAATTCTCTTGTAAGCAGAGATAGAGGGGGGAAAGGCATAGATTGAGAAGATTTGCCCACTGGAAGGCTATGGCATCCACTTTCCAGGCCTTGCTGTGAGGTTCCCTGGTGCAGAATTTGCTGAGCTGGTGTATGTGGGGGGAGGCAAATAGGTCCACCTTTGGGGTACCCCAGTTTTGGGTCACAAGGCTGAAGGTGTTCTGGTATTGCCACTTGTGTGGGTCAGGGAGATTTCTGCTTAGGCTGTCTGCCAGAGAGTTTTGGTTACCTCGCAGGAATTGAGCTTGCAGGTGAATATGCATGACTGAGGCCATGCTCTAAAAGGTCATGGTTAGCCTGCAGAATGGGTAAGAGTGGGTTCCCCCCTGCTTGCTGATGTACCACATTACTGTGGTGCTGTCGGTTTTGATTAGTAGAGGCCCCGGAGAGAGCAGGGATCTGAATGCTGTCAGAGCGTGCTGAACAGCTAACATCTCTCTTTGGTTGATGGGCAGATGAATTTGATTTGGACTCCAGTGGCCCTGAATGCACCTGCCGTCCAGGTGAGTACACCAGGCATAGTCTGATGAGTCTGTGGTTAGGCTCTTGCGGTGTGGGGTTGTGAAAAGGGAAGTCCCTTGTTGTGGTTGCATGCATGCTGCTGCCCACCAAAGAAATTCTTTCCTTAGACAAGGTATCATAGGTATAATAGTTTCCAGATCCTGAGAATGTTGACATCAAAGGCTTTTTAAGTACCACTGAAGTTTCGTCATATGCAGTCTGGCATACGGAATTAGTAGAATGCTGGAGGCCATGAACCTTAGAGCTTGCAGGATTTTCCTTACGGATAACTGGGTTCTGGTAGCCAGCTGAGAGAAGTAGCCTGTCAGATGGGCTTGTTTTTCCAGAGTTAGAAATGCCATCTGTGATGCTGTATCCAGGCTTGCTCCCAGGAATACAATTTTTTTTTACTGGGTACTAGTTTGGATGTCTTTTTGTTGATAGTGTACCCCAGTGAGGTTAGTAGGTCCTTTACAAATGTCAGGTTCTGTAACAGCTTTTCCTGTCTGCCTGAATCAGGCAGTCATCCAAGGGTAAATTTGAATATTTCTTTGTCTGCAAAAAGCAATGGCTGGAGCCAGGCATTTTGTAAAAACTCTGGGAGCAGTGGATAAGCCAAAGGGAAGTGCAGAGAACTGATAATGCACAAATCCTACCCTGAAGTATAGATATTTTCTGCAATAATCTCGGATTGGGATATGCAGATAGGCCTCCGAGGTCTTGGATGGCTAACCAGGCATCTTTGGACAGCATAGGGAGAAGCTGCTGCAGAGTGAGCATTTTGAATTTTGGTACCACCAGGAAGGGGTTTAGAATAAACAGATCTAAGATTGGGCACCAGGTGCCCTCTTTTCTGGGTACCAGAAAAAGTCTGGAATAGAAACCTTGGCTTATCTGATCAACAGGCTGAATTGCCCTCATGGAGAGCAGGGAATGAACTTGGTTTTGTGCCTCTGCCCACTGGTTTGGAGGAAGAGCTGGGAATCCCTTTGGGGTTGGCCACATGTGGAAATAAAATTTGTACCCCTGGGACACTATGTTGAGGACCCATCCATAGTTTGTGATGGAGGCCCAGATTTTTGCATAGGAGGCAAGTTTTCCTCCTAGGGGTACAAGCAGATGGGCAGAGGTGAGAAGAGGAGTTGAGAAGTCATTGTGAATTCTTTCCATAAGGAGGTGGCTTAGTACTCCCTGGTTTAGAAGTGGAGGAACACCATTGCTTAGATCTCTGCATACCCAAAGACTGCTGTCTGGGGGGTCTGTTTCCCCTAGGTCTAGTCTGGAGGTGGCTGGAAAGGACCAATGTTTTGAGGGGAAATGCCTACTGAATATTGGAGGCTGAACTTGCAAAAAGTCTTTAAATTGTCTGCAGAGACTTCACTTTTTCTTCCATCTTTTTTAAAACCTCTTCTGCTTTGGTGTCTAACAGATTATCTTTGTTCAGTGGTGCATCCAATAATTTTGATTTGGCATGATCTGGCAAGGTCTGTTCCTTAAGCCAAGCATGCCTTCTAAGTACAGAACCTGTGACTGCTGCCCTGCAGGATGCTTCTAGGGTGTCAAACCCACACTGCAGGGTATGCTTACTGATTTGGCTTGCAGAATGCATAAGTTCCTGTAAAGCTTTATTTTCTGCACAGTCAGAGAAGGTAGACATTCCATGGTATGTTGCTGGTATTTCAGCATGTGGAACTGACAATTTAATGTTCTAATGGAAAAAGTTGCAGAGGTATATACTTTTTTTTACCCCTTCTGTCTAAGGCTCGAGAATCCCTGTCCGAGAGGATGGGATTCTTAACTGTGGTTGCATGTATTCCTTTATGACCTTGGGAGATGAACTCTGGGTCAGCAGTAGGATTCTTGAAAAGAAATGTGTGCGAGTCAGGGACTCTAATACCTTTCCAGTTTCCTGGGAGCAGGAGGTAAAGTATCAGGAGTTAGACTGAAGTCCATAAAGACATCATCCACAACATTCAATACAGGAGGGCTAGCTAAGGGTCTGTGCTGTGGTAAATCTAAAAACTCCCAGAGTCTCTTTTTAGACAGAGGATAATCCTGGCATTCCTAATGGAAATGCTCTCTCAAAGTATGTAGGGTTTCACCAAAAGAAAAAACCTCTGGGGGAGAGGCAGAAAGGATGGATTCTTCTGCATCTGAATAGTCATAAGCAGATAAGGGCATGTCTTCATAATCAGAAACCTCAGAGTCAGACTCAGTCAGATAAAGCTGCTGGGGACAAGAAAAGTCTCTTTCTTTTAGCAGTGGAAGGCTGGCTTCCCCTAATCAGCATAAGGTCTTCTGCCATTTTAAGCATCTGTGATTGTGGCAAGGAAGGCATGTAGGTTTGTGTCTTTTTAGGTGTAGCTCATACTCTGGGCCTTAGAAACTCGGTAGTTTTAGAAAAAAACTGATAACGCGAAAGAAGTCTGTTTGTGCCTAATATCAGTAGTGCAAAGAACTTCCTCAGAAGCCGGTGCCTGCACAGCGACTCCAGACCCATCCAAGGTAGAGACATCCGCAGGTTCCAAAGACAGAGTCCCGCAGCATAACGGACTCCGAACGGGTCTCAGAAGCGGCCTGCGAATTCATTAATGCGGGCATCAGGGGCTGCAAAAGCACTTTAGTACCGGTGAACTGGCGACTAGCTTAACGGAAGCATAGTCAGCAGTTTTGGACCCGTGCGGTCTGTCTTTATCCTTACGTTTTTTCGGAAGATCAGTAGTCGGATGGCTTATTGAAGCCATTTCGGAATACGGAGATAAAGAGTGAAAGTATTTTGCTACAATAAAGCCAGACAATGAATAGTTTGGGTGTTGAACAAAGCACAAAACTGGCAACGAGGGACGTCGTGGTCTGGGCCTAAACAGGTGACAATAACAATGGAAATCTGTGTGGTATTTGCTTTCCACAGGCAAGACAATAGTTAACTTTTTCTGACATCGGTTAGAGGAAGAAAAAAAGAATCCTCAACGGGGTACTTAGCTTTAGAAGACTTCAACTTCAATTTCGGAAAGGAAAACTTGGGTAACGGCCAACCGGCACTTGTGCAAACTGCTTCTGCTTCGAGCTCCTCAGCAAGAAAGACTGATGTAATGGCGTTGGCTGCCTATTTTTATACCACTGACGACTGGTTGCCAGTCCTGGAGCGACAGCAAACGAACGCAGAAATACTAAGCCTCTGGTATTTGAGCCAACTGAGGGCTACCCCTGGCAGGATAACCCAAATGTGAGGGCTGCAACAGTGAAACACGAAGAACATCTAAAGGTTTTTACTGCGCACCCAATGGCATTACTCTAGAGACACTGATCTTTCAGAAACTACCTCAGTGTGATGGAATAAGCTGCTGCTAAAACACTTCTTCCATTACAGAAAATAGCTTGTTGGTTACATGGCATAGAAGCCCTGACTGTGACCAAGACCTGGGTTTAATTAACGGCCCAAGTGCTGGAGGAGTCAATTTAGGGTGGGGTGGGGGTTGAATGATTAAGTGTATGCCTGATGGTCCCTTTTGAAGAGAAGCGATCGAACATGCTGTGTCATCATACCCTGTGAAGACTCGGACTTGTTATCTGTAGTATCAACACAGTAGGACACCTTTACAGCATCCACTGCATTCCCACCTGAAGACAACACTCAGCATGTTGTAGGTGGTACAGTTTAGGTAGAAGATCCCCACATTATACATCAGCATGTGGGACCAGGGCCTAGTTCTGGTCACACTCTATAGAGTGGGATGGGCTTACATCCCAGACTTAGTCTATGGGCTTTCCCTGGAGAGGGGCCCTAGCAGTACGGGTTACATCAGAGGACCGCCATAAGTGTGGGAGTACAGCAGGGAGGAAGCCATCAGGAAGATGGAACTTGAAGTTTGTCGGCTATGGTGGAGAAAAAAAAAATACATCAAACTCTGGTTACATGTTCTGTAACAGCAATAATCCAACACAATAAGTCGCTAAAAAACTTGTCTATCACTTTACTTCCTTCAGGAGATTACTTCCTTTATCATTATATAACTATGAGACAGAAGATTACACTTTGGAAAATCAGAACATTAGAATCAGAATGTACAAGGCAACTGGACAACATGGCCATTTACACCCTGCCAGTACCTACTCCTAGACCTTACCTCCTTTTCCAAGGAGCAACAGGCCAGTCATAGACGGGGTGGATTTATTAATACCCACACAATTATCTAATTCCTTCTTAAAAGGAATGTGCCATTGCTTGATCTGGAGAAGCTTTATTGAAGCGGTAGCCGCTGAACGATTAATTTCTCCCCCCAGAGTGATCTAATTTGCTGAAGCAGGTTCAGACCTCTAGTTATCGTGTTCACAGGGTTGTCTGATTTGTGGAGGGGCATAGATAGCTAAGGAGTCCTTAGGACAGTAAATACATGGACAAGACTTTTGGACTTTTACAGCCAAGGTATTTTATTCCCATGAGGTTTTTTTTTCAGGAACCTATAAACTGCTTGATATGTTTTGTAGGGTAAATCCAAAAGGGGACACTGTAGTCTATGATGGGCCTGATCAGTGCAGAATATAGAAGGGGGGGGGGGGGGTCAGGACTTATTTGGACCTGCAGTAACTTCTGATCAGCTGTGCCAGACAGATTTCCTGGCTGTTACAACATAATGTTAAGAGAGAGAGGGAGGGATCTACTCACATTCCAAAGATCTTTCAACATCTTGATTTGAAGTGAGGTGATTTCTATAATACAAGACTCGTGGAGGGTTTGCCAAATACAGAGCTATTGCATTGTTTTTCCATTTAGTTTTAGCCAATTGTCAAGAGAAACAGCTATAACATGCATTAGTGATTAACAGTTGGTTGCATCAGTCTTTTCCATTACATATGCAAGATACCTCTTCCAATAAGTACTTCAGACTCAAATTTCAAAATGTTTTGAAAACTTGCCCTTGGTTCATAAGTTCTAAATAGTAATACTTGGAACAGTCAATAAAAACATTTTATCCCATACTACAGTTATGAGCAAAGAGTGGAGTTTAATATCGGCTTACCTCTTAATTTCATTTGTATTCATGCTTTGGCATCAGTTCAATGATTGATAACTGTACCTAAAGTCACATAAATCTGTATTACTTGCATTTACTCAGAAATATAAAAGTGAAACAGCATTGCTAATTAAAATAACAGATAAAGTAGGTTATATATCAATACACTTCTATTCAGGAGTTTTTCTCTCTCTACTTTTACTGCCAGAAAATATATGGAAAAGCTCTTATAGTTTAACTTTGCAAGCAGTATGTTAAAAATTCTTAACTATATTTTATTTGCTAATACCATTCATTATATACCTACACACTTGACTGTTACAGTAGTGACTTCTAAACAAGTTGGTGTGCACTAGTCTAACTATATATTATTTCAAAACAAAAGTATTGTCAAAACACAAAATTATTCATTAACAGATCTATTTCCAAAAAGTTACCCATATATGGACATGGGAGTCGGGCTTTTCTGTGAAAGGGTAGTGATCAGTCATTTGAGTGAGCCCTAGTGTGCAACTGTCAAGCTTTTCACTGCAAGGATGAATTATCAGTGTACAGATCTTCTATTCCCCATGATGGTGCAACTTCAGTGAACAATTAGTGTGGGTGTAAGGGTGCAATCCCCCTCCCCCCATATCAGCAAATCCACTACAAAAACAACTTTTTTCAAAACATTTTTCACATTTCTCAGAGCTCCTTTCATATGATTGTACATGGGTGAGGCAACCACGAGTCTGCACCTTGCCAGGGAGCCTCGTACATAAAACAGCATTGGCAATAACCACATTCTGCATTCTACTGACAGATATTGCACCACTGGCACAAGTATATTTAGTGTGATACATCCCAAGGGGATATATATCAAACAATCAGAAAGAGCCTAAAGGTTCCTAACCAAAGAGATCACAGGTCTAAAGTCCCAGAATTATCAAGAAAGACTGTAAGCTCTCTTTATTCAAATGTCATATACACTTTTCTGGGAGATCTCAATCTCTTATAGCACCATTATAGAAATGACTGTCCAGGACTTTCTGCAAGTCCAATATCTCCACAAATACTAGGCCCAGCAACAAACCTTTAACAGAACATAGTGGACAGACAGGTTTATAACCTTGTATCTCCCAAATCTGTTGAATAAGGTTTCCCTGCATGTAATGCACTGCAAAACTCACTATCTTCTTTTAAAGAAACTAGATGACTGGATGGGTATAGTACAGTTGTGTGCATGTAGATGTTAGAGTGTATTCACTGTTGCAGTCATTACATTTGGGTAACCTGCTGGCAGGTTGCCCTCAGTCGGCCTGATTAACAAAGTCTTGGGTCCTGCGTCAGCTGCTGTCCCTTCTTCCATGGCGTCAGGTCGTCAGGGGTATAAAACATGCAGCTGATGCCATTACATCAGTTTTTCTTGCCCCAGATGTCAGGTGCCCTCCAAATGGGGAGCAAAATATATAATTTAAAACACAAAAATATACCTCCAAACAAAAGCAAATACACCAAAAAGGCTTTTAAGTGTAGTAAAAGAAAGGAGAGGCATAGTAAGAGAAAAAACGGGGGGGCTGGAGGGAGGGTAACCAGGACTGCAACAGTGAATATACTCGAACATCTACATTTATGGTAAGTGTAAACAACTGTACTATGTTCTTCGTGTTTCACTGTTGCAGTCATTACATTTGGGTAGATTCCCAAAGCTACGTATGGGAGGATGGATTTATACAGCATTAGGACTGGCTATAAGGCCCTGCAAAACAGCAGTGGTAAAGCCAGCTCTGGATTTAGAGAAAATTGGTAAATGATGGTGCTTAGTGAAAGTATGAACTGAACTCCAGGTAGCAGCTTTTAGAATATCCCTGGTAGGAACACCTCTGAGGACGGCTGTAGAAGTACATGCAGCCCTGGTGGAATGGGATCTGATCCCCTGGGGGATAGGTTTTCCATGGTACTTATAGCAGAAATGAATACAATGGCTTATCCATTTGGAAATGGTTTGTTTTGAAATAGCCTTTCCCTCTGCCCCTGCAGCAAATGCTACCAGCAGTTCATATTTTCTCTGAGATTTAGTCCTGTCCAAGTAAAATCTAAGTTGTCTGTGTACATCCAATGAATCTGCTCCCCCTTGTTCTGTGGATTGGGAAAGAATGTTGGCAAATGAATGGACTGATTAAGAGCCACACTGGATACCACCTTGGGCATGAAGGATGGGTTGGGTCCTGAGTGACACCCTGTCCGAATGAAAGATGCTGAAAGGCTCCACTGCTTAAGGGCCTGTAATTCAGATATCCTTCTAGCCGAAGTGATTGCTAAAAGGAAGGCTGTTTTCCAGGAAAGAAGTCTGCAGTATCAGCTGGCTCGAAAGAAGGTAGAGAGAGTTTCTCCAATACAAAGTTAAGGTCCCAGGCAGGGGTTGGAGCTCTCCTGGCTTGCCTCAAGTTTTTGGCCCCTCTGAGATACTACTTTAGCAGAGGATGAGAGAAAGGGGGGGGTCTGTGTTGTAAGGAGCTGAAATGGCTGAGGCATGGATTTTTATGGAAGAAAAAAAAGACAGGTCCTTGTGAAGCATCTCAGTTAAGTATTGCAAAATCTGAGGTAAATTGGGCACTTCTGTGCTCATCCCATGGGACTGATTCCAAGCACAGAATCTTTTTCCATTTGTCAACATAAAATTTTCTAGTACTAGGTCTTTTTGCCTCCAAAATGACATCCATCACAAGGTTTGCTGAGGGATGCTAAGAGGGAATTTAAGTGATTAGCCAAGCTGCAAGATTCAATGTTTGGAGCTGAGGGTGCAGAATTTGGTTGTTCTGCTGAGACAGTAAGGAAGGTGTCGAGGCAGGTGCCATGGAGAAATTTGTGACGGACTGCATAGGAATGGGTTCCAGTCAAAATCATTTTTGTTTGTCCCATTTGACTTTTAATAGAACTTGGGAGAGCAGAGGCAGAGGGGGAAATGCATAGACTGATCGGTTTTCCCAGCTGAAGGACAGAGCATCCACTTTCCAGGCTTTTTTGTGAGGAGTTCTTGTGCAAAATTTGTCCAACTGGTAGTTCTGGGGTGAGGCAAAAAGATCTATATCTGGGATCCCCCATTTGCTTGTCAACATGTTGAAAATCCATGGTTCCACAGTTTCCATTCCATTCCAGTCCATGAGATTTCTGCTTAGTTCATCTACCAAAATATTAAGCTTTCCTGGCAGGAATTGAGCTTGTAGTTGTACTTGATAGCTCAAGGCTGTGTTCCACAATGCCATGGCTAGCAGAGGGGGTAAGAATATGTACCCCCCCGCTTGTTTATGTATCACATAACTATGGCATTGTCGGTCTACCATTAGTTGTCCTGGATGAAGGTAGTCCTTGAAGGCTGTCAGTGAATTCTGTACAACTAGCACTTCTTTTTGATTGATATGAAGATGCATTTGATTTGGGCTCCATTTGCCCTGAATGCACTTCCCTGCCAGATGAGCCCCCCATGCATAGTCCGATGCATCTGTAGTTAGGGTTTGCGTGGCAGGGGGTGGCATGAATGGCAGTCCCTTGTTTTGGTAGCAGGCCTCTGCCCACCATAGAAAATGTAGTTGCAGGCAAGGTAGGATAGGAATCAGTTTCCAGGCTGTGAATGTTGACTCCATAAACTTTTTAAGTACCACTGAAGTTTCCTCATATGCAGTCTTGCATATGTAATTAGAAGAATGCAGGAGGCCATGAACCCCATAGCTTGCAGTATTTGTCTTGCAGATAGCAGGGTTTTTGTGGCCACCTGTTTGAAGTAAGTCACCAAATGAATTTGCTTTTCTGGCGTAAGGAAAGCCATCTGGGCAGCTGTATTCAAGCTTGAACCCAGGCGTGCAATTCTTTGATAGGGTACCAGTTGTGATTTCTTTTCATTTATGGTGTACCCTAGACTTGTTAGAACCCTTTTTACAAACGCCAGATGTTTTAGAAGAATGGCCTTGTTTTCTGCCTGAATTAGACAATCGTTCAGGTATGGATATATCTGAATATTTATTTGCCTGCAAAATGCAATTACTGGAGCCAGGCACTTTATAAATACCCTGGGTGCAGTAGATAAACCAAAGGGCAGTGCAGAGAACCGATAATGCAAGTAGCCTGCTTTGAAGCGGAGGTATCTTCTGCAAGATTCCCTGATTGGGATATGCAGGCAAGTCTCTTAAATCTAGAGTTGCCAACCAGGCATTTTTGCCTAGCATAGGAAGTAACTGGTGAAGAGTCAGCATCTTGAATTTTGGAATGTCCAGAAAGGTGTTTAGAGTAGACGGGTCCAGAATTGGACACCATGATTTGTCTTTTCTGGGTACCAGGAAAAGTCTGGAATAGAAACATTGTCCCTTTTCCTCTTCTGGTACTAGCTGAATTGCCCCCATGTTTAGGAGGGAAAGTACTTGTTTCTGAGCCTCTGCCCACTGATTTGGGGGCAGGTCTGGCCACCCGTTTGGAGTTGGCAACGTGTAGAAATGAAATCTGTATCTCCCTGGGGCACTATATTTAAAACCCATTTGTCCTGGGTTATAAGTTGCTAGTTTTTTGCATGAAGAGCCAGTTTTCCTCCCAAAGAGTCAGCTAAGAGGCAAGTGCTTATTAATTTGAAAGGAAAGTCACTGAGACTGTTTACCATAGAGAGGTGTCTTGTTGTTTCCAGATTTGGAAGCGGAGGCACCCCATTGCTTAGTTCTGAAAGTCCCTTGGGACTGAAACCTGGTGCTTTTGGAATGTCTGGGTTTGGCTTGAGTGGCTCTGGAAGGAACTGGAAAGGACCAGTTCTTAGTAGGCCAGTGCCTACTAAATCTTGGAGGTTGTACTTGTAAGAAATCTTTCACAGTTTGCATAGATTTAGCTTCATCTTCCATCTTATTTAGAACTTCTTCAGCCTTATTGCCAAACAGACAGTCCTGCTGCAAAGGAGCATCCAACAATTTTGCTTTGACATGATCAGGCAGAGATTGCTCCTTAAGCCAAGCATGCCTTCTAAGCACAGACCCAGTAACAGCAGCCCTGCAAGAGGCCTCCAAAGAATCAAAACCACATTGCAAAGTACGTTTTCCAACCTGTTCAGCTGAATGCAATAAATCCTGTAAATCCTTAGTTTCCAGTCCGAAATCAATATAATTTCTGTTTGAGCAGTCCCATGATATGCTGTTGATATTTTAGCATATGGAATTGACAGTTTAAAGCCCTGATTGCCAAGGTTGCAGAAGTATAAACCTTTTTACCCCATCTATCCAGCGCCCTGTAGTCTCCATCAGAAGGGGTAGGGTTTTTAGCAGCAGAAGCCTTAATGCCCTTGGGCCCCGGAGAAATGGTTTCAGGGTCCGCAACAGCATTTTTGAAAAAGGAATTTGTGGGAGTCAGGAACCCTGTAGTATCCATCTGGCTTACAATGGGCCAGAGGCAGGGAATCAGGGGCAATACTGGATTCTGAAAACACAACAATGTCTAGAACAGGAGTTATAGCCAAAGGCCTATGCTGAGGAAGAAGGAAATCCCTAAGCCTCTTTTTGGATTCAGAAAAATCCTGACTTTCCCAGTGGAAATGCTCCCTTAAGGTATGTAAAGTTTCCCCAAAAGAAAAATCCTCAGGGGGAGAAGCAGAAGGAATGGAATCCTCTGCATCAGTCCTCATAAGTAGGTATGGACAAATCATGTTCATTAGAAGAGTCAGAAGAAACAGACTCCTGTTCAGAAGATTCATAGTCAAGTTCAGCCCTAGGCCTCTTAGAAGAGGGGTTTGACTACCCCTGAACAGAGTAATTAAATCTTCAGCCATTTTGATCATTTGTTTTTTAGGCATAGGGGCCTGAACATGTGGCCTAGGAGTCGTTTTTTTAAAGACATAGATCTAGATTTTGGCCTTAATACTGAAGGTGGTGTCGGTTTAATATACAAATCTGTAGGCCTGACTACACCCTCGGAAGCCGGTGCCTGCACAGCGGCTCCGGACCCATCCAAGGTCAAGACATCCGCAGGTTCCATAGGTGAAGCATCTCACAGCATACCGTACTCTGAATGGGTCTCAGTAGAGACCTGCAAATCAGAAGTAGCGGGCATCAGGGGCTGCGTAAGCACCTCACTGAGTACTAGCAAACTTGCGACCGACTTAGGAGAAATGTCGGCAGTTTTGGACCTCAACAGCCTGTCTCTTTCTTTGTGTTTTTTCGGTATTCCGGTAGTCAGATGGCTACCAGATGTCATTTCTGGATAAACAGAGAACATAAATATTTAGAAGAAAAAATGTACCAACGACGGATAGTACGCTGATTAAAGCACAAAACCGACAGCAAGGTACGTCGTGCTCAGGGCCTGGGCAAGGAATACAGTACAAATGGAAATCCTTATGAGGTACTTGCTCCTTACCAGTCAGTAAAAGTTAATAATTGTATTACTTGTGGGAAGCAAGAAAAAGTTTCCCCAATGGGGTACTTAGCTTTTAGTTGAAGACTTCGGTTCTGAAACTCGAAAACGAAAATTTCAGGAGTCGGCCAACCAGCACTTGCGAACTGCTTCTGCTTCGGGCACCGTACAGCAAGAAAGACTGATGTAATGGCGTCAGCTGCATGTTTTATACCCCTGATGACCTGACATCATGGAAGAAGGGACAGCAACAGACGCAGGACCCAAGACTCTGTTAATCAGGCCGACTGAGGGCAACCTGCCAGCAGATTACCCAAATGTAATGACTGCAACAGTGAAACACGAAGAACATACATAAATTTACTTTGGGACTGACTGGTATGGCTGCCCTATTAAAGGAGGTTCAGCCTTTGGGAGGATACTAGCAAGGCATGAATAGTGAGACTCTGTGGCCTACATTGCATAGAACTTCCTAAATCTTTGTTTCTCGTACATTTCTTTTAAGCGAGTATACCACTGACCACTGGTAAAAAGGAAAAACCCATTAAATTTTAAAAAGAAATGCAGCCCAGTTTTAAGACAGTTATTTATTTAATTTAATATTTGTTGACCTGGAAATTCAGACTAGGACAGAGCCTATTTTCAGCGGAGGCCTGGGGAGAAACACTCCAAAAAGCAGGTCTTTGGAATGTGGGGGAGAAACACTCCAGAAGCAGGTCTTTGGAATGTGGGAGGAAACTGGAGGAAACCCAAGCGAATGCAAGGAGGACATGCAGAAGGCTCCCCAGCATCAAGAATCAAACCAGAAAACTCTTGCTGTGAGGTGACAACATTAATTGCTGCACCACTGCGCCACCTAGTTATGTAATAAATATAGCACAGAGCTACAACTCTGTCTAAAAAAGTGAAACTGTTATAGAACAATTATAAACATAACCTAGCTTTTATTTAAAATAAATTCACCCATCTTCAAAAACAATTCAACGGATTAATGTCACTACATTATAGCTAAATGCTGCGAGGACTGCTACATTGTATGCATTCCTCAAGTATCTTGCCCATCACAACAATATGAGCGTTTACATTCACTTATACATTTGTTTTTATCAAGGCTTACACTGAACAACATGGAAATAGAGACTTAACTAGATACAGCATTCTTGCATTGCTACCCTTCTGCCTGTGTAACTAGCCTAACAGTACAGCCCCTGGTGTACAAAAATGAGATTTACAGTAAACTCTGTTAACCAGCACCCATGGGGATAGGTAGATGCCAGATAACTGTAGTTTCTGGTTGCATGAGAGTTACTATTAAAAACAGGCCTAATACTACTTGTTTGGTTTCACTTGTTCTCAGGATGGGGAGAGGGAATTTATTCTCATCTTCCCTTTCAAAACTCAAACTTTAAAAAAAAGTTAAGGTATGTTTCTGTGGGGGGGGGGGCAGAAAGTGCAATACATGAAAACTGTACTGTACTACTACAATTTTTTTTTTTTTTTTTTTTGCCATTTGCTTGAGAGTGCCGGTTGCTTGAGTTCTGGTTAACTGAGAGTTTACTGTACCAGCTATAAGCTATTCACATTTGCATGCATCATTTCAGCAGTTCACTTACAAAAATTCACATGGACAAACCAATATACCAGAGTATTTATACATATACAGTGCAATGAAGTAGTATTTGCTCCCTTCCTGATTTCTTATTTTTTGTAGGTTTGTCAGACTTAAATGTTTCAGATCAAACAAATTTAAATATTAGACAAACAGACAAAGAAAATCTAAGTAAACACAAAATGCAGTTTTTAAGTGATGATTTTATTTAAGGGAAAAAATATCCAAACCTACATGACCCTATGTGAAAGTAATTGCCCCCCCCCCTTGTTAAATCATGAAGTAACTGTGGTTAATCACATTTTTGGGAAAGCAGAACTCAATTTCACTAGCCACACCCATGTCCGATTACTGCCAGACCTGTTAAATCAAAGAGATCACTTAAATAGAACCTTTCAAAGTGAAGTAGACCAAAAGATCCCAAAAAGGAAAACATCATGCCGCAAATTAAAATTCATGCTGCAATCTAAAGAAATTCCGGAACAGATGACAAAGTAACTGACATCTCTCAGTCTGGAAAAGGTTATAAAGCCATTTCTAAAGCTTTGGAACTCCAGCGAACCATGGTAAGCCATTACCCACAAATGGAAAAACCATGGAACAGTGGTGAACCTTCCCAGAAGTGACCAGCCTACAAAAATTACTCCAAGAGCGCAGCGACGACTCATCCAAGAGGTCACAAAAAAAAACACAGAAAATCATCTAAAGAACTGCCAGGACTCACTTGCCTCAGTTAAGGTCAGTGTTCATGGCTCAACCATAAGAAAAACTGGGCAAAAATGGTATGCATGGCAGAGTTCCAAGGCGAAATCCACTGCTGACCAAAAAGAACAAAGTCTAGTCTCACTTTTGCCAAAAAATATCTTGATGATCCCCAAGACTTTTGGGAACATATTCTCTGGACTGATTAAATAAAAGTTGAACTTTTTGGGAGGTGTGCATCCTGTTGCATCTTGCATAAAAGTAACAGAATTTCAGAAAAAGAACATGCCAACAGTCAAACATGGTGGTGGTACTGTGATGGTCTAGGGCTGCTTTGCAGCTTCTGGACCTGGACGACTTGCTGTGATCGATGGAACCATGAATTCGGCTCTACCACAAAATCCTGAAGGAGAATGTCCGGCCATCAGTTTGTGACCTCAAGCTGAAGCACACTTGGGTCCTGCAGCAAAACAATGACCCAAAACACACCAGCAAGTCCACCTCTGAATGACTTAAAAACAAAATGAAGGTTTTGGAAGGGCCTAATCAAAGTCCGGACTTGAATCCAATTGAGATGCTGTGGCATGACCTTAAAAAGGCGGTTCATGCTCAGAAACTCTCCAATATGGCTGAATTAAAACAATTTTGCAAATAACAGTGGGCCAAAGTTTAACATCGATGTGAAAGACTCATTGCCAGTTATTGCAAATGCTTGATTGCAGTTGTTGCTGCAAAAGATGGCACATCCAGTTATTACGTTTAGGGGGCCAATTACTTTTTCACATAGGGCCATGTTAAAACTGTATTTTGTGTTTACTTGGGTTATCTTTGTCAAATATTTACATTTGTTTGATGATCTGAAAGATTTAAGTGCGACAAACATGCAAAAAAATTAAAAAAAAAAAAAAAAATCAGGAAGGGGGCAAATACTTTTTTTTACTGCACTGTATCCCAACTGATGACAGCAGCACCAGGAAAACTCCATCACCTGCCACTTCCCCACTGCTCCTCGATCTACAGTTTTTATAGCTTAATGTCTAAAAGACCAGATCAAATACCACCCAAGCCTTCCCTGAAAACATCAGTCTTCCCACTCATACAGTACACCCACTTCTCTGGGAAACTAGCAGCACTGCTGCCAAATCTGTAAAGTGCCCATCAACGCAGTCATCTAGACATGAACAAAGTTTAGCTCTAGCTCCGTTAAATCTGCTGCCACACTGTCCTCCGAACGATTTCACTCTCCTACAATAACCATGTCAAGATTTCAAAAAAAAAAAAAAACAGTACATGATGCTGCTCATGGGAGTCAGCACATGACCTACTGTACAACTCCATACTGTAGGTCATAAGTCTACAGCTTTTATGAAATCCGTGTGCATGTTGAGCATGGCATCTAGGTGGGAAGCTACACCAAACATTACGCAAAATGGCACTTGTACAAGCCTGATTGAGAAAACTTTTAAGTTCACCTGTTTTCACTTAACAGAAAAAAATAAACATCTACCAAGAAAAGCTTTATATTCATGAATCTGCACTTGTAATACACATGGTGTACCAAATGACTCAAAAACAAGATATAGAAGCATCCTTTCCATCAACTTGCAATACTAAAAAAAATGCATTTAGTATTAGCAAAGGTTAATAAACTGCCTATCTAATTTTAAACATGTTGGAACTAGCAGTCAGAAAAAATGTTGCACTGCCAACTTTTCCACATTTTAGTATGAGCTTGAACTTTATAGTTCTCTCCAAGTGACAAATTATGAAACTCCTTTTTCCAATTACTATTGGTAACCATTTTTTACTTTTCTTTAAGAATTCACTATATTTCCCAGTTACCTTTGACAGTTTGTCTTGAGGAAGGGTATCAATTTTAATCCATTTCTTCATGGTTAGCTAACAGGCTGGTCTTTTGGACAAAGGATACATCATCCAATGTATACAGATATTCCAATTATTGCATGATAAAATACACGAGGCTTCATTATATTTCAGTGCTTTAATCAATATCAGCACAATTTCCTCTTTCATGGTTACTGAGGCACAGTCACTGTCAAACCTAATTTTACTGATGACCTTAATAGGTGGACTTTACTAAGCAGATTTAACTTTTTATTTTTTTTTTTTAAATTGAAATAAACTTGGTTTTGTAGACTGCTTAGTCAGGGAATCAAATGCCCTTTCTATTCCATTGGCTAAACCGTCTTGCAAGTTAAAAATTTGTTGCAACCATGTTCTTAAGCAATTCACCACATTGGTTTCTTCCAGGTCTTCAGCTACATCGTATATCCAGAGGTCACTTCAGTTTTCTTTTAACAATGAGTGTTTTGCGTTAGTAGAAATTCTGCATTCTTTTCATCCTTTGGCCTACTATCCACATCATTTAGAGATGTCTTTGTAGTTTTGAATCCTGTTGAATTAGTACTTTTAAAATCTCACGGCTTTGAGCAATTTTCTTACTTAAATGTGATTTTTGTTTAAAAAAGTCTTAATGTTTCCAGGAAAGGTCTTGCGTGGTGGACATCACTTGCCATATACTTTCAAGGATATACGTCAAGAAATTTTTGAGGCACCTATTATCTTTAAAGGATGGATTCATCTATCCAATTATCTAAATAAGGAAGGACTTTGATCCAAATATAATCAACTTCAAGAAAACATCAGAATTGTATTAGACAATATAAATTGTAGAACATGAAGTACGATGCATTTAGTAAGAAGCTCCACAAACTTTTGTTCTACTCTGAAAGAAAGCTTCCCCACTTTATCAGTACTAGATAGAATTCTTACCATAGCAGCTTGAAAGTTTTAGGGTACGTCTCAAGATGCATCTGTTCCACAAAGCTTTTCTGGACCCTCTTAAGTACTCCTGCTTGCCAAGAAGTCCAAGTATCTCTGCATTATACTCTTACAATACTAATAACCTAACAATATATAAAATACCCAATTTTACATGGACAAAAGTCAGACTGATTTGGGTGCCTTTGTGGCACTTGAATTTGACTAACGTACTAAGGAAATAGGAATACTTTTCTTGTGATATTTGTAGAATGAGACCTATAGTTTTTTGGGTGGGAAGTTCTATATAAACATGGAGTATCTGACTTTTTCCATGGGTACAAAAGTCAAAGGCAGTCTGTTTTTTTTTTTTTGCACTTGTTACGATACAGTGTCTACCACAGTTGATACTAGCTGAAGGGCTAATCAAAGGATGATCTAGAGAGGAATGCCTACAGGTATATTAGCTCACATGATATCTGGCAGGAGACTTTCCTCCAGAATAAATGGTAATTGATAAAATAGAATATAATGTGTGAAATCAATAGATACTTGGGGCATTTTTGAATCCCTGGGAAAAAATTGGGAAAATATGGCATACAAGAATGACAACCACAGGTAAAGAGCTAAAGAGTTTTGGGTCCAAGAGCACAACAAAAATACTAGAAGATGGAAAGAGAAGTGAATGTGGTACATACTGAACAAAAGGTTCAGGGACAGATTTATGCATTACAACTCAATACTAGTAAGCCTGTGAAACAGTGCTTGAGCAAATGAAAAGTTAGCACATTCTAAAACAATCTAGCTTTTAGGTTTTAATGGGGAGTATCTAGCCAGGTAATGCCACATACAAATTGCAAGAGGCAACTGACTCAGTTTGTCTAAAACTATGGGATTTAATGAAGATGCACAGCCAGCTTACATTGCCTTAGCCAGGATTTCTTAAGCACTGCCAACAATAACACTGAAGCCGAGTTTTATAAAGAGAGAGACTGAATATTCAATCAGTGACTACTGACAATATATTGTGTGTTAACTGTTCAAAGTCCAAAAGGTGCGAAGTCCACTAGTATACATATTCTGTTGATATGCTTACTTTCTCTGGTTCACTAACAGCAAATGGAACCTGATTAATGGGCTCCAAAGTACATTTCTACAGTAACAAAAGGCACAGCACGACCATCCATATAAAACAGGATTTTTACATCAAGTTTGAGGTGAAACTCTTTTTCAAGAATAAATCAATACATTAAAACCACAGAATAAATACAGAACACCAGCCACACAACATAAATCATAAACACGTTATATAATTAACCAAACAAGTCACTCCCAAGGGATTTGCCTAATTCGTTAAAAAGATTTACTAAAGCACTATAATCAACTTAATAGTATACTAAAACATTTCATTGCAACCTGAAATACTTCATAGGACAAATCTAGTATTCTAACATATGCTCGTCTTAACTTCAAAATAGGTTTAATACTGTTGTTTTATTAAGCCCTGGATAAACATCACATCTAAAAAAATTATCCATTTATATTCTGCTCTCTCTGTGGTGTCCACAATGTCCCTTCCCGTTATTAAAAACTACAGCAACAGAACAGCAGAACCAAACGACCATGACTGTTCAGGATAAACACTAATGCTTCGATGAAAAATGCAAAAAATCTTTATTGAAGAGCTCAAAGTTAGTGCTTTCACGACCTCTGTGGTCGCTTCATCAGACTACATCCAAACAGTTCCTCAGCTTAAATGCATAAAGCAATTAACACCTTATAAATTGAATCAAGTCATTAAGAAACCACAGTGCCTAAAAACAGTGTATAGTGAAAAGACATAGTAGAAATTATATATATATTAAATAGCTGCATATTATGCATACTGAGTGACAGTATGTAAACCATACTGAATAACTGATAGCTGCCTTAAAGATGCAAAGTTGTGTTGTATCTTTCGGCTTTTCCCGGTTAGGGGTTGCCACAACGGAACTCTGGTCCGCTAATGATTGGCAGTAGATTTTTACGTGCCGAGTTGCTGGCCCAGATGCACAACCTTCAACGAAGGTATGCCCATTCATGCATGTCTCCACACAGAAGACACTCTAGCTGAGAATCAAACAGGACGTCTTACTGTGAGGCGACAACGCTACCACAGCACCCCCACCGCAGTTTAATAAAAATGCTGATTTTCAAGCTTTTACATGTTCGAGGTTTACTTGTTTCGGCGTGTGTCGATACATTTGATTATATAAATTTTTGTTCACTTGATAGACCCATATTTTTTTGTATATACTTAATAAAGATGTAAAGTATATATACACACAACAATATGGGTCTATATCAAGTGAACGAAAATTTATATAAATTGAGTGCATTTACATAGACACAAATGCTGAAACAAGTAAACGAACACGTAAAAGCTTGAAATTCAAAACATCGAAAACTTTTAGTTGGCCAGCAACTGCTCCCTAGTGTAATAAGTGCAACTAACCACCAAAATTAACTTTTCTTACCCTACCAAGCGGTGTTTTATGTGCAAGAAAGGAAATATATTTTACATATAAAACGGGTATTAAACTATACTGTATTTTAAGTAAACTACAAACTGAGTGATTACATATTTAAATAACCTTCTCGACCAAGAAATCAAAATATGCACTTCAATACGTAGAAAACATATGGTGCACACAGCATACTGATGTTAGTGTGGTATTAAATTTTAAGTAGCATGCCAACTGCACGCAAGAATTCAAGTACAGTATACTGCTCTTTATTTTTCAAAACAGTTTGTAGACTAAAGTCCCTTTCTAAAGGTTTTCTCTTCTTTGGAGAAACAGGACATGCAGACATTAACTGTAATCTAATTTAGTCAACCCGATTTTGCTCTCCAACAAGTACTGACAGAACAGCTGGTATGTCAGAAATACGTCTGCCTAGCAGACACCTAATCCTCCTATGCCAGCCCTCCACGTAATTTTGTGTTTGTGGTAAAGAAACATCATTCAAACAGAAGACATTCCAGAACGATATAGGGTACACAGGAGGAAACCGTAAATGAATTGTAGTTCTAGTGATCTGCTTCCGTAAGTGGCCCAATACGTAAATTTCAAAGAAATATGTGATCAACTCTTTCCTGTCAGCGGGAAATGTTTTACTTAGCTCTCTAAATGCTGGAATTACTTCATCTTCCCTCAAAAATGAAAGTGCTATTAGCTCTAACGGAACGCTGAAATTCAAGAGAAGTACCAGAAAGTCTAGACAAGTTAAGTTGCTGAATTTTGCGCCACACATTCTGTGAGAAATGGAATAAACAACCTTTACTTTTCACACTGAAAAAGTTTGCTTCTATACTTTTAATTGCAGCTAGTTCAAAGTCACACAATAAGTATTCCACCGAAGGTGTTAGATCACATCTAGCTAACAAGTTAGACACTCCCACATCAAATTGTACGCCTTAAAAGACTTTTTAGTCATCAAGACATATACTAAAGGAAGACATCTGTTTGTCACCATGGTTAAGAAATGTATGAACACTATACAACTGCCTACATAGTCTACCTTTTGTAAGGAATACTCCCATCCATGAACCATATATTTGTATTACACAAGTCTTTGACATTTTCTTTTGTTGTAAACAGTAAAACATTAACTGCAAATCTACCTTACGTTCCTGGATGAATTCAGATTCTTTTAATTTATAATCATCCAGACATACTGCACCTAAGGTTGTACATGGTTTACAGTTTGTTAAAGTTTTTCTCCTAACTCTGTTAACCTGTTGTAATAGTGATCTCCTAGTTGGCACTGCAACAGTAGACTCAAAGGACGTGGTAGCAAGAATGTCAACAACTAAACACGGTGGGTTCCTGCAAGTACTAGCCATATCCTTCAATGTACTACATGCTTTGCACTTTTCAACTAACGTTGGATCTGATGGATGGTCATGAATAGTAGACTTCAGGAGAATTTCTTCTCCACCTTTATCAACTGTTATAGCCCTACCCTTACATTTATCTGTTGTTTTCAAAACGACAGCACCAATACTTACGGCTTTTTAGAACCTTCTCTAAATTGTACAAATAGCCGTCAACAACTAGCACATCTTTCTTTTTTTGGGATTTAACTGTGTAATAGTTACAACCTATTACACCAGGTCCAGCAAGAGTGCTACAAGCCATAGCTGCAGGTATAACTGCTGTATGCACACTTATTTGCCGGAAATGTTAATTTAAATACTGTGTTAAGTTTTATTTTCATTATGTTTTTAAGTATTTCACATGAATTGTAAACGGTATTTAATAAATTGATAGTGAAGTTACAAAAGTGAATATACGTACACTTTTTATTTTATTTACGGGTATTGGTGTTATTTCGTACATATTCATATTTACGTTGGGAAGTAATCATTTAACATACCCAACAGGCAATGTGGCCAACTAAAACCGTTCGATGATATATTTTTCGCTGAAAGAACATTGACATTTAGTTGTTTTGGCGTTTGTGTCGATATGAATACATTCGATTATATAAATTTTCATTCACTTTATATAGACCCCAAAAATAAATATATATATAGAACTAAATAAAATAAAATATATGCATATATTATCTGTCTCATTAGTGTTTTAAGCTTCTAGCTTTAAGAAACGGCTTCAAAGAAACCATTTCATTAACACCAGGTGATGTATATGCATTTAATTTAAGAATCCACTTTTGTTCTAAAGCTGTGGTGCTATTCTTAATGTCACCACCTCTCTTCCCTTCTGATAAAATATCCAGAACAAAAAATTTAAAGATGTGAACTACCGTCTTGTTCTATGTGCTGATAGTTTTATGATGGTTAATATCCCTATAATGCTCTTGGATGCGCTCCTTAAGCATACAATTAGTCTTGCTTACGTAGTAGGCATTGCATGCTGTGCGAAAGGCAAAATATATTAGATTCTTAGTTTTGCAATCAGTGTAATGTGTAGCCACTATCTCAAAGTTTGGAGCCATATGAATGTATTTACAACACGAGTGCACATACTGACACGCTGTGCAATTCCTGCATATATAGGTACCTTTCCTTTGTGACATCTTATTATAACTATTCTAAGTAACATAGCTGATGCTTAAGGTTTTGGCAAACCTAGGGGTATCATCCAGTAATCCATCTAGTTCACCTATAGTCTTGAAATATTCCAGTTCCATTTAAATACATCACAGAATGTTCCAATATCCCCAGTATATGCAAGTAGAAATCTAAGTTTATTTTGTTCACTAGGGTCATGACCTATACTATGATCTGTTCTACCCATAAACACAGGTTTACCTCTGGAGGACCTCTCTGACATTAATTCAGATACCTGTGTACAAAATATCTTATGTGAATAACCTCTATCTTTAAATTCACTCCCCAACTCAAGTGCTAACTGAAGTTGGACATCATTATGCAGTCTCATAGTTCTAAGAATTTGTCCTCTTACCACATTTTTACTGACAAATTTAGGATGCACGCTGCTTCTATGCAGCAATGCATTTCTCCTAGTCTGTTTCCTGTATATGCTAGTCTGAATGCCTAAGATGTCACTTTTAAGTTTAACATCCAAGAAGTCTATTTCTTCTAAATACACTATTAGTGAATTTAAGAAACGGTGTTGTGGTATTCAGAAACTCAATAAAGATATTTAGCTCATCTAGTGTACCTGTCCACAGGAGAAAAACGTCATCCACAAATAGGAGTATACCATTTCAGGTATGGTTGAAAAGGTGGACTGGTCAGGAAAGAGGTGCTCATTCAACTAGGGCTAGATTGGCGTAGCTATTGACACAAGGAGTCCCCATAGCTATGCCAAATCTTCTGAGGTAGATGTCACTACCAAAACAGAATACATTATTCTCCAATATAATTTCTAACATTGAGCATATCAAATTCACGTTATCACTAGAATAACATTGCTTGGAGAACAATAGAAGCCCGATATTCTCAATGCCCCAAGCATTGGGGATCACAGTAAATAACGATGTAATATCCATAGTAACAAAACAAAATACTGTTCTGTGGTATTCCTAACTACATCATACAGCTTATACAAAAACGTACTGGTGTCTTAATACATTGCCACAGGTCTCAAAGTACTGGTTGTAAGGCCTTTTCCACATAGATGAATAAAGGCTCAGTACTCCACCTCTGCTGGAGACAATGGGTCTCATCGGGGGGGTAGAGAGGTTTTTATGGACTTTAAGTAGTCCATAAATGGAGGGATAACAAAGGTATGTCAATAAAATATTTGAATAATTCCTCTGTTATTCTTCCTTCTATCAACAGGCCAAAAATCATCACAGACACTATCAGAAACAGCTTTAGCTTGTATGGCAGTAATTTTCTGGTATGTATCAACATCATTCAATAATAAAAGCATTTGCAAAAGATATAAATCTTTGTTGAGTACTACTATCCCTCCCCTTATCCACAGGTTTAATTTCAATAGATAATAGATGTTTTAACTCAAGTGCATGATTTTCAGTTGTGCTGAGATTATAATGACCACAATGAGTCCCATCTGCAAAAATATAAGTCTAATTTCGGCCTCACACACTGCAACAAAAGTATCCACTACCGGATGCATTTTTGGAACAAAACTACTGGGTTTGGAAAACGTTGACTGTACAATATCAGACTTCCCAAACACAGTTTTTAACGTGAGTGTTCTGGCAAAAAGCCTCAACTCTTGTAAAATGTCAGCTAAGTCAGTTTTCTGGGTAGGACTAAAAGATGACCCTCAAGACAGATAATTGCGACTCAGTCAAGGTAATGACAGATATATTCAGGAACAAACCTTTGAAACTTGGCTCCTGGTGAACCTCTGTTGCTGTGTTGGAATATTCTGCTTGTTCAGGCCTTTGCCTCCCCTTCCACAGCTCCTCGATCTCTCCTTGATGGGTAACTGTTCTTGTAATTGAAAAGGAAATATAGTGGCAGTTCCTTCGGTTGTCTCTCCTCTTCCAAAAAAGATTTAGGGTGAATACTGTCAACCTTACTGGAGGTACAGGAATGGTCTATGGATGCAATATTGGTTGCCTCTGGTGCAGTACCTAGTGAGTGCATGACTTCAATAGGTCTCGCTGGTAAATTAGTATCTTCTTCCACTATCCTTGTAGAAGGGGGTGTGTCATGTAGCTCAGGTCTTCATTCCTTCTCCTGTTAGGTTGGTCTGGTCCATGCAAAGACCCTTCCACTCTGGAAATCTGTTAAATCTCTCTTAAGTTTCTTTAACTTGCTACTCTGCAGACGTTTTTCATACCCCAAAATCTGTTCATGTAAAGTGTCAATTCTATCAAGGATAATATCACTAAAGAAAGTATTCAGCATATTTGTGTAGGAACGCTTCAAATCCTCAGTCAGCTCTTGTTCCCAAGGTAAAAAATATTCAATCAGCAATTTCATGTGGTCATATCCTAACTGTAGGTTCATTTGATGCCATTTCTTAAGGAGATCAGGATATAGGTCTCCATAAGTAGGCATAGTAAGGACTCGTCCCCTGGGTATAATTTTGTATCTTAATGCAGCCTCGAAGTAATCTTTCTGTGGATGACATTTTTCTCCTGTGGACAGGTACGCTAGAGGAGCTAAATATCTTTGAGTTTCTGAATACTTCAACACCGTTTCTTAAATTCACTAGTAAAGTGTCTTTAGAAGAAATAGACTTCTTGGCTGTTAAACTTAAGAAAAGTGACATCTTAGGCATTTAGACTAGCATACATAGGAAACAGACTAGGAGAAATGCATTGCTGCATAGAAGCAGCATGCATCCTAAATTTGTCAGTAAAAATGTAGTAAGAGGACAAATTCTTAGAACTATGAGACTACATAATGATGATGTCCAACTTCAGTTAGCACTTGAGTTGGGGAGTGAATCTAAAGATAGAGGTTATTCGCATAAGATGTTTTGTACACAGGTATCTGAATTAATGTCAGAGAGGTCCTCCAGAGGTAAACCTTTGTTTATGGCTAGAACAGATCATAGTAAAGGGCATGACCCTAGTGAACAAAATAAACTTAGATTTCCACTCACATATACTGGGGATATTGGAACATTCTGTGATGTATTTAAACAAAACTGGAATATTTTAAAAGACTATGGGTGAACTAGATGGATTATTGGATGATATACCTAGGTTTGCTTTTAAGAATAAGAAAAACCTTAAGCATCAACTGTGTTACTTAGATAGAATAGTTATAACAAGATGTCACAAAGAAAAGGTACATATATATGCAGGAATTGCACAGCGTGTCAATATGTGCACTCGTGTTTTAAATACACTCGTATGGCTCCAAACTTTGAGATAGTGGCTACACATTACATGGATTGTAAAACTAAGAATCTAATATATTTTGCTTTTTGCACAGCATGCAATGCCTACTACGTAGGCAAGACAAATCGTATGCTTAAGGAGCGCATTCAAGAGCATTATAGGGATATTAATCATAAAACTAGCAGTGCTCTATATAACCACATAGAACAAGACGGTAGTTCACATATCTTTAAATTTTTTGTTCTGGATATTTTATAAGAAGGGAAGAGAGGTGGTGACATTAAGAATCTTACCGAAGCGTTAGAACAAAAGTGGATCCTTAAATTAAATGCATATACACCACCTGATGTTAATGAAATGGTTGATTTGAAGCCATTTCTTAACGCTAGAAGCTTAAAACACTAATGAGACAGATGTATGCATACATTTTATTTTATATATATATATATATATATATATATATATATATATATATATTTGTATATACTTTACATCTTTATTAAGGCAGCTATCAGTTATTCAGTATGGTTTACATACTGTCACTCAGTATGCATAATATGCAGCTATTTCATGTTTTATATACATGTATGTGTATAATATATATATATATATATATATATATATATATATATATATATATATATATATATATATATATATACACACATACACACACACATATAATTTCTACCATGTCTTTTCACTATACACTGTTTTTAGGCACTGTGGTTTCTTAATGACTGGATTCAATTTATAAGGTGTTAATTGCTTTATGCATTTAAGCTGAGAAACTGGATGTAGTCTGATGGAGCAACCACAGAAGTCATGAAAGCACTTACTTTGGGGTCTTAAAGATTTTTTGCATTTTTCATCTAAGCATTATTTGTGTTTATTCTGAACAATCGTGGTCGTTTGGCTCTGCTCTTCTGTTGCTGTATTTTTGCTTGCTCTGAGCCCTTCCTTTGCAGTTGTTGGTATACTTTTTCTTTTTTAGTTATTCTTAAAAACTCTCTGCAGTATCCTAAATTTAAGTGCATGCTCATTTCCACAGTGTAAAATATGCTTACTAAGTGCATTTGTCTCAACCCCTCTTCTTACATCAGATAAATGGGAGGCAATTCTCTCCTTAAAATTACAGCTGGTTTTTCCAATATAAAAACAAACATTTCTCAGTTAGCCAAATAAACTAAATGTTCACTACTGCATGTCCCAAATGCCTTAAAACTAAAATTAGCTTGTGTCATATGATGTATAAATTCTGTTTCTGCATTAATGAACTTACAAAAAGTGCAATTATAACAAGGGACTGTCCCCTTGTTAAATCTAGATAATTCTAGTTTACAAAAAATCTTTGTAAGAGAGGAGTTGTTTAAGGTTCTTCTCTTTTTTTATATATACACAAAATAAATGCCTTTCTCCTACTTTTTTCCTAACATGAACTTAGAACAGTCCAATTCCTTTTAATGGACTGGATCTGTCTAGAGTGTGTCTATTATACTTAATCATATATCCTATTTTGTTAGATTCAGCTTCTCACAGATCTATCATTCTGGGCAATATTACCTTCTCTAAATAAATATGGTTTACCCACACTAGGCCTTTCAGATCGGACATACTCAGCATTCTCGATTAGTAGGTCTCTATTACAGCCTCTTGCCAGAAAATCCTGTCTCATAGTATCAGTTTCAGCTGCAAACCCTTCCTCTTCAGTAGTGTTCAGTCTACTAGCTCTTAGAAATTGATTTTTAACTACACCTGTGTGACCTTGGAGATAGTAACTACATAGGAGAGTACAGAAGGCCACATCATAAGAATGTGGGGAAACTAATCCCCGCACAAAAATTTGAAATTCTCCAAACAAAAGTCAGTATTTGAATGCAACGAACATCCAGGTATGGTCAGAAATAATTTAACAACAAGCAGCACGTAGTACAAAACAGTGGCACAAACACGAAACAGCACTCTAGGGTCTCTGCTTCACATAAGCCTTCAAGGAGTACATTCATCATACAAAACTCCATCTTTTATACCAAACAGTTGCCAATTAAACAAGTAATTATATAATGGTTACATAAAATCATTTTAAAATGAATTCTCTTTAAAAATATGTATCAAATATTTAAATAACATTTCCAACAGCAGTCTGTGTTCAGACCCTGAGGAATCAAAGCCCCATATTTTAAAATAAAAAGCTCTTTATATAACAACAAATTTCTAATATAGTCACTATCTCTATCTCCCTGTACCTGTTCTAAAATAGCTTTTAAATCTCCAGAATTACCATCATGAAACAATTTAAAATGTTGGGCTAAAGGGCTCTATTTTACCTAGCCTTATGTCTTAGATGTTCTACCCTGTATACTATTTATTACTACCCTATACACTATTTATTACAACTACACTTAATTGCATAAATCACCCTTTCAGTAGTACAAAAATATTCTTACCATATCAAATCAATTATTAATTTTTGGAAAGGTTTGTACTATATAATGACACCCTGTACAACTACCACTCTGTAGCTCCTTTAAACTGAATCTGCTGCAACATATCAGGACTGTCAAATTCAGTATGCACTAAAATGCCCCTCAAACCTTTTCCTTGATCATATGAAAAAACAGGACTCTGTTGTACCAGTCCTGATAACTCCTGAAATCTATACAAGAATTTCCAATAATGCCCAATAATTTGTTTTACACTGTCACTTAGAATATTATAGGTCATAACTGCAAAAAAGCTATCGGTAATTTTGTTCTTCTCTTTACACGAAGAAGCTTTACGTACTATATAGTAATATCTCCATATCTTTTCTCTCTATTTTTTTAACACTTGTCTCATCACCTGTGCATCATAATTTCTATTTATATACATATCCACTGTTCGCTGCAGCTCTTGTTCAAAATCATGACTATTGTTACATATTCTTGAAATTCTCAGGAATTCTCCACATGGTAGAGAATCAGTGTGTCTACGATGACAGCTATTACCTAACAAACTGATTTAACTATTCCAAATTTTCTATGTAGGATAGTATTTATTCTCTTTCCAATTACCCCTGCTAATATATTACCATACTGTAAACCATCAAACTGTATAAGGAATCTATTATGCTGCAATTCTGTTATAAAATCTTGAACAAATTCCATTCCACCTTCACAGACAAAAAACAAGTCATCGACAAATCTAAAATATGACTTAACATATTGTTTATAGAATGAATTTGTATAAATATATTCTGTTTCAAACATACCCATAAATAAATTAACATACATAGGTGCAAATGAGGAACCCATTGCTGTACCCTGTAGCTGATGGTAAACTATCTTCAACACAGAAAAAAAATATTTTCTAAGCTAAATTTTAAAAGTTCCATAACAATGTGCCAATGAATTATCACCCAAATATATGCTAAATAAGAAATTCCATTCCATATGTGTGTTTGATATTTGTGATAAGCTTACCCAGTACATTTCATTTTTCCAGTTAACATTTTTTATTTTATCCAAAAAACCTGAGGAATCCTTTATATATGAAGGGAGACGTATAACTTCCTTTAATAAACATTTATGTAGAGCCATTCCTAAATTATGTAAGAAATGTTTTCTTGTAGGCACACTGTCTCCGATGTGGATTAATCAGATTTTTCTTGTAGGCACACTGTCTCCGATGTGGATTAATCAGATTTTTATGTACTTTGGGTAAACAGTAAAATATGCCATTTCTGTTTCATCACAAGGATAGTTTTGTTCAGTCCAATACCCTAAATCTTAGCCCCTTATTAAAACGCACACTAATTTAGCTTCTTCCATTTTAGATCTCATTATAACTTCATATACTTGGTCATCCTGTAGCAAAATCATAGCACATTTTATTATATTGTGAGTGATGCATCACTATTTTACGACCAGTTTTTTTTCCCCCGATTAGAAAACTCTTTTAGTGCTAACCATTCACTTTTTGTCAAATATAATAAACATTTCTTTTATCAAAATCTTTAAACATTTCTACTTTAAAATCAACCATTGACTAAAACTTATTCCCTCATGAATAAAATGGTGGTATGAACTTGCTTGTCACTTTTAAGTCTGATTTATCTATAGGGAAATGGGCATTTACATCACTATTACATGAAACAAAAAAGATTCATCAGACATCATTTATTAAAACATCTTCCTCTATACTATCAACTGTCACATCATGTACATTTTCAACCCAGCTACCTACTCTATGTACATTCTTATGAACATGAATTTAGTACCATAAATGCGTTTTTCTAATCATTCTAAAAACTTAATCATTCTAAAAACTTAATCATTCTAAAAACTTAATCATTCTAAAAACTTAATCATTCTAAAAACTTAATCATTCTAAAAACTTAATCATTCTAAAAACTTTTTTCTAATCATTCTAAAAACTTTTTCTAATCATTCTAAAAACTTTTTCTAATCATTCTAAAAACTTTTTCTAATCATTCTAAAAACTTCAGTTTTAAAACAATGTATTCTGGGCAACACTGTAGGTATAAATTTTAAGCCACATTGTAAATCTGCATTTAAATTATCATCTAGCATACAACCTGACAAATTCAAAACATTTGTATCACTAGAAAAAAAATCAGTACCATTTTGTCCTTTTGTTATTTTTCCATTGTCGTTGGTATGTACCTTCTTTCTGCTGTTCCCAGTCATGCTCTTGATATTGTCACTTTCTTGATTAATACTGTCTGCCACTCTGATGAAAATTGTCTTGCATGTATTGAGCATTACTCAGCTCAGGCAACAAAGGAAATGCCTGTTCGTCTTCGAAATCACTTTGGTGCCGGCTAGCATCACTAAAAGAAGCTTCATCTCTTCCTTTCCATTCGCCTTCCTGCTTCTGGAAACAAACTTGTGATCTCCGTCTCTGATTCGTTGGCCTAAAAAAAAGACTACTCCATCTTCATAGTCTCTCAGGTCCCTCAATTTTTTGCAACTTCTGTTCACATAATTTCTTTTCAGACACCCAGTTTGTCCCGGATGTCACTTAAACATGTTTCAAAATGAGCTTTATCTATGGACAATAAATTACTGCAAACTGTCTCTTTTCTTAATGTAGAGAGTTTTACCTCGTCGCACTCGACTAATATTTTAGTCCACTCGAGCGAACGACGAGCAGCTTTCTCCCATCTCTGACTAAATGCTTTTTTTTTTTTTTCAGTACTGGAAATGTCAAAGGGCAGGGAGGGAAATTTCATAGCCTGCAGCCCCCTTGGCGATGTATCAAGCTCCAAATACCTCTGGAAGCTAAATCTATTATAATGGGCTGAGGTTTCTTTAACAGTTGCGCTAATTTATGGAATAAAGTTCTTCCTTCAGAAGGAAGTGCAGTGGAACACTTGCCAACCTCAGGGGACTTGGTACATGCTTGCTTCTGGTCTCAATTAGCAACCTTTCCCATGTCTGCGAGGGTAGCCCCTCACCACGGCTGGCTGGTCTTTCACCTCAGCCTTTCTCTCTCTGCATTCATCCTCAGAAAACCATCCATAGTTAATTGAGAAGAGTCAAATGAATGCTCTAAAAATTCTAGGCAAATTCAATGCTGGATCACTGGCCATACCTTGTGTAAATCTCCAAACAACAAATGTCCAAGTATTTGAATAAAACAAACATCCAGGTTTGGTCAGAAATAAATTTAGTAACAAGCAGCAAGTAGTACAAAACAGTGGCACAAACACAAAACAGCACTCTAGTGCCTCTGCATCATAAGCCTTCAAGGAGTACATTCATCATACAAAACCCCATCCTTTATACCCCACAGTTGCCAATTAAGTAATTAATTAATATAACCATTATATAATTACATTTTAAAATGAATTCTCTTTAAAAATGAATGCTATACTCTGCCTTATGCTAGTGTAGACATCTGTGGACTCCTGAATGACTTCATTAAATATTAATGCAACAGCTGTTAATGCCCTATCACCTCTGAGTCTACTGACCATCAAGCAGTAATCCACCATCTCTATTCATTTTCCTTGTGGCATTTAAAGGTGTGTGGGGGGGGGGGGTATTTCCACTCAAGTGTTCATCACTTGTGTACTGGGGTGATAGCCCCTTACAGGACAGGGGTGTCAGACAGCCATGCAAGACATCTGTAATCAAGCTCCAACTCGCTCATCCTCACAACAGCCAACATGGATGGTCACTATACTGGCCCTGTACATAGCAGCTGCCTCACGTGCTCCAACCAGTTAACATTCAAGGCTCTTGATGTGGGTGCACATGTCCTGATCTAATGAAGTTTCCTCTGAAAGCCAGCCTTTAACCACTATCTATACAGCAGTAAGTCAAGCTACCCCCAAGTGAGTAAAGCCCAGTTACCCTTCCCAATGGCTAAAACTAATACTAGAGTCTCACACCTACCTCCCAAACTGGTTTTGACAGCGTCTAGAATGCCACATAATCATAGCTTTATCCTTCTGTACCCTGTAGCTCATTATACACTCAACATTTGCTGGATTTAACAGAAGTGGGTAGATACAATAATACATTGAAGAAAGGCTACAAAAAGTGAATGAGATGCAGGCTATTAAATGAAGCCATAATGACAGATCAATAGACGGCAGAATATTGCCTGTGCTGCTAAATTCACAATGGTCAAGGTATCACCAAAGGAATCGAAAAGCAAATGAATAAACAAAGGGAATTCAGATCAATCACAACTGCAGAACAGTTGAGCACAAACTGGTAACAGTAAACTCTCAAAGGTGATATGTTGAAAGAAAAAAAACACATTGTTAAACCATTTCTAATGGTGTACATGCCAAAAAGTAAAAGATAAATGAAAAATAAAATGAGAAAATTTAGAGCAATTTAATGAAAAAGAACAGAGTTAAGAAATTACCTTAAGTTCTTCACAGATCTGGGATGGAAAACAAAACAGTAAAAAGAGGTAAATAATTTCTGCAGAAATATATGCAAAGACCTTGTTGAACTAAAGGATGATGAAACGATAAAAGAAAAAAAATTCAACATAGAAAACATGGAATGGAATAAAGTTAACTGCTAGTGAGCTAAATGGTTTACGGCTCCTAGCTGAAAAATTCTAGGTCCAGATGGTAAACTCTACTGCTGGCTAAAGGTAGTAATGTCTCTGTGCCTCGATTCACTGGGAGTAACATCTTTATGCACACTTAACCTGGTTAACAATAAGGAAACCACAGTCCTACTTTTGCGAACCATGGATTAAAAAAAATCAATAACTTGTCTTCTGAAATTATAAGCTGTGTAAAAGAATTGATGCAGACAGCCTACAGGCATCTAGATAAAAATATTTAACCACTGCAACATTTTAGAAAGGGAATGCATGAGAATTGTACTGAACCATTGATCTTCTACCAATTAAAATAGAGATTCAAGGAGATAGCTGTCCCCAACGTAAAGGTAGAAGACTGACTTGCTTGTGAAAACTGAAATAACACATTACGAAAACAAGTCAGTCAGTCCTGTACCTCAGCACTGGGGACAGCTGTCTCCTTGCATCTCTGCTGTGGTTTTGTACTCGTTTGTCCTGGGACTCAATTTTTGTGATGCACAGTATTCCTGGATGCAAGGTACATTTACCAAAGCCATTAGTGATTTGTCATTCGATTTTTTTCCTAATTAAAGCCATAATGAAAAGCTGTAAAAAGCACTAGAACCTCAGTAGAACACAGAGAGGTTACAAAAAAAAGCATCTGAAAGGATTATACACTCCTGGATTACACAAGTAGGCATGTACAATAGTCAACATACACAGACACATTATGTAATTACTATGAAAGTGGCATATTACTTTATAAATGAGCCATTGCAAAGGGCAAATTTCTACCTCTGGTGTTAAGACCCACTAGGGAATATTCCAGAGTGAGTATGTCATCATTTTTCAGCCTTGCTCTCAAATCAGTTAAGTTTATGGACGAGCAGTGTAAACAATTCCATCTTCAAGAAAAAAAAGTTATGTCTTACCATAACGCTCCATCTGTGTTGTAGAGCTTTATTCATTCATTATTGTTACGACTTTGGTTCCGTCCTCGGAACTGACACGGTCGTTACAAAGCTTGCACCAGCCAAAAACTCTCAGCCAACACCTACCCATAATGCCCCTCTAAGTATCTTCAGATAAAGTTTGCCCGCCATTACACTACAGAATAAAAAAAGTGACAGTAGGAACCAAAACCCAAATCGGATACATCAGTCCTAAATAACTACAGGCCAATAGCACTGAAATATTGATATTAAAATTCTTTCTACAATACTAGCTAGTAGAATCAAAGTCTACCTCACATTATATCTTCTGAGCAACTAGGCTTTATGAACAGACAAATATATGACAACACACTTACTATTGATTCAATCATTAGTTTAAAAGTGAATGATACATGCCCTAGCTATGCACTGTCAGTAGATGCAACCAAAGCTTTTGATGGAGTAAATTTTGATTTTTTTTTATTAAAATATACTCAAGAAATTTAGTATTCCTGAGGGCTATATAAACATGGTTAGGGCTTTATACAAAAATGCCACAACACTAGCTATACATAAAAAGCAATCCATGCCTATTCAAATAGTGAACGGTACAAGGCAAGGATGCCCACTATCACCTTACCTGTTACAACATACACAGAACCTCTGCTGCTTAAAATATCACAAAGAACTTACCACCATATTATGAATATTTCCAAAGTCCCAATTAAGTATACAGCTTTTGCTGACTATCTTAACATTTATTTTGAATTCCCTAATACTGATTTGAATAAGATACTAAACTCCATTGAAAAATTCTCAAAAATATCTAATTATGCGATTAACCCTAATAAATCAAAGATATTCCCTACGAATACTCTAGGACATAAGGAATTCTATTTCCCTGAAACTGAAATTAAAGTCAATTATAATCTCAAATATCTGGGTATTATATTCATTCACCCCCAATCTGACATGACTAAAAACAACTTGTTTAAAACCTGGTCTAACATCACTGAAGACAAAGAGATGGTTAAACCTCAATCCATCTCCATTAGCTAAGGCGGCCATAGTTAAAATGGATATTCTTCCAAGACTATTGTTTCAATTTAGTGCTATTAACCAAAATATACCAAAAAACTTCTTCGCCAAACTTGAAACACTACTAGGAAAGCTTATTTGGCATCCAAAAAGTACAAGAATAAAATCCACTAAATTAACATTACCCAAACAAAAAGGGGGCCTAGGCCTACCTGAATTCCAAACATACTAAACACTAGTCGAATTATACAAATAGCAAATTTTGAACCATCCAAAGCATGGTATCCACTATGGATTAAAATATATTACAATCATCTCATCTCATGCAATTTAAACCCTAGAGCAGTACCCTTTCTAAATTCTAAGACTTTAAAGCATTTTAAGGTTCATCCCATAATAATAAGAAACAGTAATATTTCAAAAGCTGGTAGTCTCCCTAAATCTTAAAGATACTTTGGTATTGGGACAGCCAGTACACCTTAATCCTAATATTAAATTAAACTATACTATATTAAACCTGAATCAGTATCCAGAAATTAAAAATATCACTGTATGGGACCTATACCAGATCAAAAGTTTCTCAGCTCACAATATTAGACAAAATCTTGAAGTAAATAAAAGCTATAATACCATAATCAACCAATTAATATACCTGATCAACAATTACTATGAATGTCAAAATAGACAACCAAGACATACAGGTATATAAACAAATTATTAACCTGCTACTGTCGAGATCTAAAATGTTATCAAATACATATAGATTAATAACAAAAATTAGATATCAAGATGCAATTCTATATTCCAAATTTTGGGAAAAGAAAAATAATAAGATAACTGATTAACAAAAATCTGATGCTATTGAACTTACTTTGAAATTAACTCCCCTTAAAAAACTAATTTACACCCAAATTATGATCAATAATGCGCATCACACACCACTTTTTCTTAGCGAAATGAATCCCTCCCACGCCCCTTATTGTACCATACGCCAAAACAGTGTTGCTGACACCCTTCATATTTTTTGGAGCTGTAAAAATGTTTACAAGCTGTGGGGTTCGCTAAGAACCAAGTTAGAAAAAAAGGGATACCCCAAATCTACCCTGTCATGGGAAATGGCAATTTTACACATAATCCCTAATAATTTCTCATACGAAAATAAACACATCATAGTCGCATTGTGTGCAATGATCAAATCACATATAGCCCAAAATTGGTTAGATAGAAGTAAAATAACATGGGAAGAATTTAAAGGAATGGCTATAAAATACTTATTAGCCAGCAAATTAATTACAAGAAGCCAAAAAAAAAAAATTAAAAAAAAAAAAAAAAAATCAGAAACATTGGAAAACGCTTTTAGAAATCCTAGGACTAAAATTGATTTATGACCAAGGGACTTCACCATCAACATTACTTTACATAAATAAGGGAAACTAAAGACAATTATTATAGAAATACCCACATGTCATGGCAAACACATACAAGATGAACATTAAGGTGACATCAATGTATATATTGTACATAGTGCAAGACAGAATGTTTATTTAGGTGGACTAGAATATCTGGTTGCAATGTTTTAATGTCACATTTTCAATATGTTGTATACTATCTTTACGTAAATGTGTTTTACAGATTACGGGCATCTTGATTAGACAATTCTGCATAATTGTTACCCTAACATTGATGATTTATGTTATGTATATCGTATTTGGATGACTGAAGCTTGATATTCCGAGTAGCTTGTATGTATATTTTCTGCGTCATTCTTTTCTTGTATTTAAATCAAAGTGAAATGCAATAAAAATTATATTTGAAAAAAAAAAAAAAAAAAGTGACAGGAGGCGGCTCTGTCTGAGCAAATAACTTAACTAATAAGGAAATCCTAAAGTCCACCAGGAGTCCAGGCAGGGGGAAGGAGGGCGGGAAGTAATGAATGAATAAAGATCTACAACACAGATGGAACGTTATGGTAAGACATAACTTCTTTATCGGATGTTGTAAAGCTTTACTCATTCCTTACTGTTAGGATAGAGTCCCCAGCTACTTCCTGGGTGGCCATTCCGGAGCACCATAGAGCCAAAGATGCTCGTCCCCTGCAGGCCAAATCCAATTTGTAATGAGTGATAAAGGTATGAGGTCTTGCCCAAGTGGCTGCTGCACAGATATCATCCATAGAGACTCTGGAATGAAAGGCTACTGAAGTAGCCATCGAACTAGTAGAGTGAGCCTTTACTCTGCAAGGTAAAGACACTTTGTTCTGATGGTAGATGAAATGGTGTTTGAGGCAAGAAGATAGTCATTTTGGAGACAGGCCTACCCAGGCTGGGTCCTGCAAAGGCCACAAACTGATCCATTTTTCTGAAAGATTTAGTTTTGTCCAAGTAGAAACAAAGTTGCCTATGAACATCGAGGGTATGCAGAAGGTATTCCCCTCTACTTGAATGATGAGGGAAGAAAAAGTACAGCTGTGTACACTTACCATAAACGTAGATGTTAAGAGTGTATTCACTGTTGCAGTCATTACATTTGGGTTATCTGCTTGCAGGTAGCCCTCAGTCGGCCTGATTATCAAAAGTCTTGGGTCCTGCATCGGTTGCTGTCTCATCTTCCATGACGCCAGGTAGGGGTATAAAGCATACAGCCGATGCCATTACATCAGTTTTTCATGCCCCAGATGTCAGGTGCCCCCATAATGGGAAGCAATTATATACAAGGTTACACCTCCAACAAAAAAGCAAATAAACCAGAAAGCTTTAAGCATCGTAAAGAATGGAGGTATACTCAACAAAAGTCAGGGGGCTGGAGGGAGGGTAACCAGAACTGCAACAGTGAACACACTAACATCTACATTTATGGTAAGTGTACACAACTGTACTATGTTCTTTGCGTTTCACTGTTGCAGTCATCACATTTGGGTAGATTCCCAAAGCTAAGGATGGGAGAAGGTAATTAGATAGCATTAGGACCAGCTATAAGGCCCTGCAAGACTGTAGTGGCAAAGCCAGCTCTGGATTTGGAAAAAAACTGGCAAGTGGTAATGCTTGGTGAAGGTATGTACAGAACTCCGGGTAGCAGCTTCTAGGATGTTCTTGGTAGGGACACCTCTGAAAAAGGCTGTAGAGGCAGATGCAGCCCTGGTTGAATGTGGTCTTATCCCCTGTGGGGTAGATTTTCCATGGTGCTTACAGCAGAAATTAATGCAATGGCCTATCCACTTAGAAATGGTTTGCTTTGAAATGGCCTTCCCCTCTGCCCCTGCAGCAAATGCAATCAGTAGTTGTTCAGGTTTACTGAGAGGCTCAGTCCTGTCAAAGTAAAATCTAAGTTGTCGGTGCACATCCGAGTGCAGTATTTGTTCCCCTTTGTTCTGTGGATTAGAAAAGGTTGGCAAATGAATGGACTGATTAAGGGCCACACTGGATACCACCTTGGGCATAAAGGAAGGATTGATCCTGAGGGACACCCTGTCCGCATGAAAGATGATGAAAGGCTCCACTGCCATGAGGGCCTGTAATTCAGACACCCTTCTTGCTGAAGGCTGTTTTCCAAGAAAGGAATTTCAACTCTGCATTTGCAGCTGGCTCAAAGGGAGGTAGAGTGAGCTTTTCCAATACAAGGTTAAGGTCCCAGGCTGGAGTAGGGGCTCTCCTGGGTGGTCTTAAGTTTTTGGCCCCTATGAGGAATTTCTTCAGCAGTGGATGAGAAGAGGGGTGGCTCTGTATTGCAATGTGCTGAAATGGCTGAGGCATGAATTTTGATGGAAGAAAAGGAAAGACCATTGTGAAGCATCTCAGTTAATTATTGAAGAATATGAGGTAAATTGGGCACTGCTGTGCCCATCCCCCAAGTCCGGCTCCAGGAACAGAATGTTTTCCATTTTTTAGCACAGGATTTTCTAGTACTAGGCCTCCTTGCCTCCTGAATAACATCCATCACTTGCTTACTGAGGGGTGGTAAACTGAGAGATCAGGTAATTAGCCAGGCTGCAAGGCTGAGGGTTTGAAGCTGTGGGTGCAGAATCTGGCCCTCCTGCTGGGACAGCAGGGCAGGGGGGTCTGAGGCAGGTGCCAGCAGTGACACTGCACAAGAGGGGCTACCAGTGTTGGCGTGGCCAGTCTGATGCAAATCAGTATTGTCCTTGGTTTGTCCTGTTTGATCTTTAGTAGCACTTTGGAGAGGAGAGGTAGAGGGGGAAAAAGCGTAAAACTGATAGGGCATCCACTTTCCAAGCTTATTTGTGGGGAGTCCTTGTGCAGAATTTGTCCAAATTATAGTTTTGAGGGGAGGCAAACGGGTCCATCTCTGGGCTCCCCCATGTGATTCTCAAAATGTTGAAGTATCTTTGGTTCCAACTTCCACTCGTGTGGGTCCATGATATTTCAGCTTGGGTCGTCTGCCAGTGTATTTAGCTTTCCTGGCAGGAATTGAGCTTGTAGGTGACCTGGTAGCTCAAGGCTGTGCTCCACAGAGCCATAGCTAGTCTGCAGAGAGGGTATGAGTGGGTTCCCCCCTGCTTATGTACCACATAACAGTGGTGTTGTCCATCTTTACCAATAACTGTCCTGGAAGAATGTGGTCATGGAAGGCTGTCGGAGCATTCTGTACAGCTAACATTTCTTTTTGATTGATATGCAGGTGCATTTGACTTGGGTTCCATTTACCCTGAATGCACTGCCCTGCCAAGTGAGCCCACCATGCAAAGTCTGATGCATTGGTTAGGGTTTGGGCGGCGGGGGGGGGGGGTAGAGTGAATGAAGTCCCTTGTTTTGGTGGCAGGCCTCTGCCCACCAAAGGAACTCCATCTTTAGACAAGGCATGATAGGAATCATCGATTCAAGATCCTGAGAATGTTGACACCATAGGCTTTTTAGATACCATTGTAGTTTCCTCATATGCAATTAGTAGAATGCGAGAGGCCATGAATCCCAGGGCTTGCAATATTTTCCTTGCAGATAGCTGGGTCTTTGTGACCAGTAGCTTGAAGTAGGCTGTCAAATCAATTTGTTTCTCTGGCAGGAGGTAGGCCATCTGGGAAGTTGTATTCAAGTTTGCTCCCAGGAATACAATTTGTTGGCATGGTACAAGATGCGATTTCTTTTAATTTATGGTGTACCCCAGAGAAATTAGTAATTTCTTTACAAATGCCAGATGATTTAACAGTATGTCCTGGCTTTCTGTCTGAAGTAGACAATCATCCAGGTAAGGGTATATTTGAATATTTCTTTGCTTGCAAAATGCAATGATTGGGGCTAGGCACAGGACATAAGCCAAAGGGCAGTGCAGAGAACTGGTAGTGTAGATTCTGAGAAGGCATCATCTACAATGTCCAGTACAGGAGGGATAGCTAAAGGTCTGCGTGGAGGCAGGATTAAGAATTCCCTAAGCCTCTTTTTGGAGTTAGAGTAATCCTGGCTTTCCCAGCAGAAATGCTCCCCAAGAGTATGCAAGGTTTCACCAAAAGAGAAATCCTCTAGAGGGGAAGCAGAGGGAATGGAGTCCTCTACATCAGAATCCTCATAGGTAGATAGGGGGAAATCCTGGTCATCAGAAAAAACAGAAATTTCAGAATCCTGATCAGAAGAATCAGAAGGAAAATTAGTCCTAGGTCACTTAAGAGGGAAAAGGGTGGCTTCCCCTGATTAGAGTAACAAGGTCTTCAGCCATTCTTATTTGTTTCTTAGGCACAGGGGCCTAACCATGCAGTCTGGGCATCTTTTTTTGGGTATGGATCGAGTTTTAGGCCTTGAAGAAGAAGATGGCATCAGTTTAATATGCAAGTCAGTAGGCCTGAATACACCCTCAGAAGCCAGTGCCTGCACAGCGGCTCCAGACCCATCCAAGGTAGAAACATTCGCAGGTTCCACAGCTGAAGCATCTCGCGGCATACCGGACTCCGAATGGGTCTCAGAGGCCTGCGAATCTGAAGTAGCGGGCATCAGGGCTGCAAAAGTGTCAGAGTACTGGCGACTAGGTTAGGAGAAGCGTCGTCGGCAGCTTTGGACCTATGCGATCTGTCTCCATCTTTATCTTTGCGTTTTTCCGGAATGTCGGTAGTCGGGTGGCTTACCAAAGCCATTTCTGGATAATTGAACAGGGTACCAAAATATTTAGATGCGAAAATGAACAGACTACGAATAGTACGAAGTTTGAATAGGGCACAAAACAGACAGCGAGGTACGTCGTGGTCTGGGCCTAAGCATGGAATGCAGTATGAATGAAAATCTTTGAGGTATTTGCTTTCCACAAGAAATACAATTAACTTTTACGGACATCTGTTTAGAGCAAGAAAAAGGTTCCCCAATGGGGTACTTAGCTTAGTGAAGACTTCAGATCAGAATCTCAAAAAAGAAAATTTCAGGAGTTGGCCGACCAGCACGCTTCTGCTTCGGGCACCGCACGGCAAGGACTGATGTAATGGTGTTGGCTGCATGCTTTATACCAGACTACCTGAAGTCATGGAAGATGAGACAGCAACTGATGCAGGACCCAAGACTTTGATAATCAGGCCGACTGAGGGCTGCCTGCAAGCAGATAACCCAAATGTGATGCCTGCAACAGTGAAACATGAAGAAGATTCCTGGTCGTGGCGGTAAGGAGCCAATAGTCTAAATATGGAAACACCTAGAATCTTTGTAGTCGGAGATGAGCTACTCTGTCATACATTTGGTGAACACACTGGGGGCTGTCTAAACACCAAAGGGCAGTACCCTGAACTGAGTGTGACTGGCTCCCAGCCAGAAGTGGAGAAATCTCCGGGAGCATTTGTCCATCTTTATGTGGTAATACGCGTTTATGTGGTAATACGCGTCCTGCAGGTCTAAAGAGCACATCCAGTTGTCCTTCCCCAGAAAGGGGAGGATAGACTACTGTGACCATCTGGAATGTTTGAGGTTTTATGAATTTGTTTAGTAAGCAGAGATCCAGGATTGGTCTCCAGTGCCCTGTCTTTTTTGGCACTAAAGAACCTAGAGTAAAACCCGGATCCTCTCTGGTCTGATGGGACTGGCTGGATGACTCTTTCATAGCAGCTTTTCGATTTCTAAGGCTGCAGCCTCCCTCTGATTGGGTGGGACATCAGGGATTTGTTTTATAGACTTGAGAGTATGATCGAATGAGATATGATGGACTCTGCATGGTATTCTCTGCACCCACACATCCGTTACGAGTTGCCAGGCCTGTAGGCGCAGGGAAAATAGACCCCTGACTGCTTCCAGAGGAAAGCAATCTGGCTGCTGTTCAGGAGTGCTGGAATGGTCCGCCGTAGACGGAATCTCTAGCACCTTGGTTGCACGGACCTCCTCTGCCCCAAAAGGGGCTTCTTACGGATGGAGTTGCCCCCTCTGCCCTAGGGGGATTGCTCATCACGAGCGTCACGAAAAGATCCTTGGGACTTCTTGAAGCACAATCTTCCTCCCCTCTGGTTCCCGGAGTAGGATCTCTGGGGGGGGTGGAAAAACATATGCCCACAGCAAACAAGGTCTTTGTCCTCCTTACTACGTGATAGTGCGTCTTGCTTTGGGACCAAAAAGGGAAGGCGCATTGACAAAGGAAGATTTAAAAGGCTCCGCCAAGTCACACAAACGCATCCAAGCATGTAGTCTCATGACTGCCTGATGTGGCTGCTCAAGCTGCCCCCTCGGTAGCGTGAGACATCAAGTGAATCAAGGAGTTAGAGATAGATTCCAGGGTAGCTAGCTGAGAGACAACAGTATCACGCACCTGCTTAGGCAGTACCCCCGCCAAAGAGGCGGACATTTCTGAGATTAGGTCTCTTTGGAGAAAAGTGTGCCAGATAATTCAGTAACCGAATGGCAAAGATTGCGTAGGCCCGCTTCCCCAGTCTGTTTGTAGCCAGAGACTCCCTATTCGGGGGATGAACAGTGGAACCATCTTCTGCCAGTTCCCACTTGGTGGCTGCCACCACGACCATGGACTCTACCAGCTGCTTGGACCAACTGGGCTGGTCTTCAGGGGTGGATAAAATTTTATCTGGCCTCCGGGGGACAGGTTCTATGTTGTCCGGGGCCTTCCAGGCACGCTGCACAATAAGTTTAATAAGCTCATTCGCAAGTGGGGTCACCCAGGAAGTAGATGGCAGAGCACGGAAGGCCTGCAAGAAGACAGATTCCTCTGAAGGGTTGGAGGGCTTCCAGTCTTCCCACTGCTTCAGGATCTCGAGAATGTCTCCAAATGAAACATCTTACAGGGGAGACCCTGGGGACCCTTCTCCCTCATCGCAATCTGTGCCTTCGGTGATGGATTCCTCAGGGGAATCAAGATGCGCCCTCTTGGAAAGTTTCTTCCAGATTGGCTCCCCAGTGGGATCTTCTGGGGAAAGGGTTCCCTTCAAAGGAAGGTCTTGCAGCTCCTGTGCTCAGGATCCCAGAGTAGGGGTTTGGGACAGCTGCATGCTAGAGGGGCTTCTGGTGTTGATGCCAATGGTGCCAACTGCAAGCCTGCTGAGGCAAGGACCCTCTCCATCACCTGGAAAGCAGGCCCGCCTGAGGAGGCATGGGAGCCCAAAATAGAGAAGGACAACCTCAGAACCGGAGTCCCACACCGCCCTGAGCAGCCCTTCTCCAGGTGAGGAGCTCGAGAGGACCAGTAGCTGCCGGGGGAACCATGGCCATAGACGGTGCCACCGAAAAAATAGGCACCAAACTAAGAGCCTTAGTGCTGATGTCCCAATCACTGCTCCAAGAGTGCACCAGTTCCAAAGGAGCCACTGCACCAAGAGTAATCGGTGCCGACAAGGAAGCCTCCGCTGTCTGATCAGAGACAGAATGCACCGGGATGGCCATCAGTACCAAAGTCTCCAGGACCTAGGAGGAGGATATACAGGTGAATATGCCATGAGAGCTTCCATTCCAAGAGGGAAGGAAGACCTACCAGGGGTGGGCAATCCTCCAGCTGCCAAAAGCTGGTCCACAACCCTCACTACATCTTGTTCTGAAAGTCTCCTTGTGGATCTGAAGGAAGCTGCTGATGGAGATTCTGGTCAGTCAAGAACTGGATTAAACTGGGTGTCCCAAAAAAAGGTGTCATAAGAGGGAGAATATCTGGTTCTGGGAAGGTGCTCGACCTTCGGAACCAATGGTATCAGTGTCGCTGTATAAGACTGTCACCGGGGATGGTGCCGATGCAGGTACAGTAGTCTGCGAGTGTCAAAACCAAGGTCGGCACCAAGGGAGATGGTGCCAAAGCTGGTACAGTGGTTGGAGTCAGAATTAAGGGCGGCACTGAGGGAGAAGACATGGTGCCTGGTGCAGAAGGCACAGGAGAAGCCCGGTGTCTACTCTGTTTCAAGGAGGATGGAGATGTCGGAACAGAGCGACTCAGTTTTTTCACATCCTTATGCTTAGGTGGTGGTGAGACCTCACTCCCCAGAAAGAACCTCTGAGAAGGGAGTTTTCAGCATACCCTTCAGAATAAGCTTGTTCTTACATTCAGCCAACATATGGTTGCTGAAACTAGAACAGATATCACAAGATAGATTGATGTGGTCAATGCCCAAACACTAAACACACCGGGCATGACCAGTCTTGAGTTGGGCATCTTACACCCGCACTTATCACACTGTTTAAATTCTAGTTTTACTTTATCCGACATCACGGAAACTACGCAAACACTATAGTCCTAAACTACAAAATAACCTACCAAAAACAGCAAGGTTATAGAGGAAGAGATTTTTTTTTTTAAACAGATAGAAAGAGGAGTACCAACAACGGTACTAAGAAATACCACAAAGTGGTAGGGAAAGGGCCTACCAAAAGGTAGGGGAGAGAGACGGTACCAACGATGGTATGAAAAGAACTACCAAAGGTAAAGGGTATATTTTAGTAAGAAAGTATGTAAATTTAAAGACAAAGAGAATCTTAAGAGAAAACGGACTAGAGGAAGGTAACTATATTGATTGATCACAAAAAACTTAGCTTAAGAGAAGGCTTGGCAAGTCTGACGAACGCGACAAATGAAATCTGAAGAGACTATGAGAGGGGCATTATGGGTAGGTCTTAGCTGAGAGTTTTTGGCAGGCGCAAGCTTGGTAAAGGCCATGTCGGTTACAAAGACGGAACCAAAGTCCTAACAGTAAGGAATGAATAAAGATTTACATCAGATGCAACTTTATTAAATTACATCTCCTCCTTTTGTGTACGACCTAAAACTGTACCTCTTATCTGCCAAACTGAAAAGTTAACTAACTGAAACGGACAAGAAGGACATCTCACGGATGCTACAAATCTCTCTCTACTCGATACATTACACAGATTTTATTTTTTCTTTGCATTTAATTTTAGTATTTTATGCAGCAGCATCAAGATTTGTGCCCATCCCTCAGGCAAAGCCTATCCTCCAACTAACAGGTGCTAACAGCAGCACCAGAAGCACCCAGTACAGAGTCTCAGCCTACCCTAATCATTTCCATGACCTACCTGTAACACCCACTACAGTCAGCCCTGCACCAGATGTTAGCACTGTTGTACCTGCCAGTATCACCCAACAGCAGTTGGGTGACATGGGGGAGGGGGGTTATAGACAGGAAGTTGGATGCTCAAAATGTCCATATGGTTGGCTCTGAGTCACATCCTTGTTAATCAACATTTCTACCATCTGAGCCATGTCCCAGAGATGATGGCGGGGTGATTAGTAACCTCTCACTAAGTTTTAGTTGGCTGAAACTGCAGAGACCTCATCCTATCCCCCACCCTGGTATTCTGCCTTATGTGCCTCAGTGCCCACCCCTGTTGGTTCTATCCTCCTCTAAAAACACAAGTTTTCCTACTGTTTGTCTGAGGTCTCCTTTCTCATTGTACTGCCCCTCTCTCACTGCATTACCGCATACTCGCCAGTATTGTCCATATTCTGGCTACCCAACCCTCTTACCTTCTTACATCCCTTGCTTCCTTCATTCTTCAACTTGCCTTCTTTATGCATAAAAAATGGGCACTTGCCAATTACCTCACCTTCCCAATCTCCATACTACTTATTCATTAACTGTTCGCCTTCTGTTCTATTCCCTGCCAGCTTCCCCTTTTCATCTATTTACTATACTCCTATTTTTACCCCCCTTAAATCTGCTCAAAAGTTAAATAAACGCACTAAACGCATGCCCATGCAGGGCTTCCAAAAAGTCATTTTTTTGTGCTTGTACTTTGCATGTCACGACATGATCAATGCCTTCATACAACTATCTAGCACTGGCATTGTTCATATAGCAAGGTGCCAGTCTGCTAGTATTAAGTACAGCCACCATCGTGCCCTACATACATCTGCCTTGACTGACACTGATCATATGCTGATCGCCCTTGCACAGCAGCTGGCACATATAACATAGGATACAGCTGAGAACTTCCCCTTGTAAAGTATTACACTACCAACTAGGCCTGTGGATAATAGAGGACATTTTAAAGTTGGTCAATATACTTGCACTTCTCTTCCCCACCTGTTTTCATTGCTTTAAATGTGTAATCTCCAGTTAACACCTATATGCAGCAGCTCCTAGACCAGACTGCCTCCCACCATCCAGGGTCGTCACACCACTGTAATCAAGTCAAACAATACTGCTGGAGACTCCCTATACTTCCCCTCTCGCTCAGCATATTAGAAAATAAAAGTTTCAAACTACACAAAGAATTTCCTAAAATGTACATTGCTATGCTCTTGCACCTCTCCTGGGATAAATGCCACCTCTCAAACTCTTTTCCTGGGCCTCTTTTTTTTCTCTCTCTATATAGCCACTCCTCTCCAATGGCTCTCGTACTATTCCTGGTACAACTGCAATCTCATCTACCACTCTGTACTTCAAAGCACCTCCCACACTTCTTGCCAACCTCAACTTACAAAACATTTTTCTGCCATTAAAGTGACAAATTGAATTATGTCAACCAGTTTTCATTTTCTTGTACTGAAATGCAACAGTATTTCATTTTATTCTACTGTGCATTATTTCCATATCGGGTATAATAAATCTTTATCATACTTATTAAATTATAATGCGCTAAAATTGTATTTCTACTTATTTCTAAAATAGTCTGTTTACTCATTGTACTGCAGTGCTTTCCCCCCCTTAGATGACTGCTTTTTCTACTCAGACCATCCTGGTAAACAAATTCAATGAACAGTGTCACCACCTCACTTTGCAGTTATCTATGGTACATGCTTGTGTGATAAACAAATCACGAAGTACAAACTGGTAACCAAAGAAATCCCAGTAGCCTTAAATTATTGGATGTTAAAATAAAGTCCATTTCACCACAGGACCACAAGACCAACACAAGAACGACAACGAAAACTTTACCATGGAACTAAGCGCTTTCACCCTCTCATCCTAGGGCATCATCAGAGTACAGATTTTAGAAAAAATATCATCCCTTAAATACAAATACTACTTAATTGATTAAATTAAAATATAATCAATTATACAATGTTCCAATTAAAATAAAACTCTTGTCTTTTAAAGTAAAGAGATCTAATAAAAAATAATAAATAAGATAGATGAATAAAGGGTCTGGTTTAGAATACACATAGACATGAACTAGAGCGTAATGAAAACTACCACTTACAATATTGCACATAAAATGTATGTCTAAATTATACATATACGAATGAAGTGCGTTTATAAATTAATAAAACCATGCTAAATATATATGTGCCAAAAGATATACAATTTATAAACATGAAAATTTCAAATTAAATTATGAATTATTCAGATATTACAATGTTTAGTAGAATTAAAATTATTATGTTATTTAAATACTGTTAAAACATTTTTTTATATAAAACTACTGTGTTATTAGTTATTAATAAATAAATAAATAATAAATAATGAATATTGATTTAGTAAATATTTAATAAATATTTAATAAATATTTAATAACTTAAATAATTTACCCTAAAACAATTAATCAAGACCAATTGAAAAGTAAACAATTAACATGCAATATCATAAGAACTTATTCAATATAATTAATGAAACCTATACATACACTACGAATGATGATCAATTTATATGTGAACTTGTGATAATTATAAAATAAATTAACAAGTTAAAAATATTAAAAATATGGATGTAATTATGTGCAAACTGTAAATGCGTATGGTTAGTTTAAATAAATTTAATAAAATTTGAATATATTTAATATAAAAAGATTTTATGGCAGAAAATTGCTAAATGAACTGTGATTTGAGCTTTAGTATACTAGCAATAGAAATTTGATTGTTAATTCCTGGATCTTTACTTGCATTTAATCTAAGTTGCCAAAGACATTCTTTAGCTTCTAATAGGCTTTTAATGTCACCACCTTGTTGAACTTTAGTGTAAACAATTCTATCGATGACAAAAAACAGGAATTTTTTAAAATTAGAGCAACTAATGCTATGAGTGTATAAGGCACTAGTCCGCTTGTGATTTCTAATATCACTTACATGCTCTATAATTCTTGTTTTTAATTTTCTATTCGTTTTCCCTACATAGAAAGCTTGGCATGCTGTGCAAGTGGCTACGTATACTACCATAACTGTATTACAGTCACATACTCCTGGACATCTAATGGTCTTCTCATAATTAGTAATAGAGAGGTACGGTCCATTATTGATGAATCTACATGTGCGGCATGCACCACATTTATTCATCTTAGATTTCATAAATGTGTCAAAGTTCATACAATTTTCAAATATACACTTGAGACATTGTCCTTTACTAAACGTAACCTTGGGTTTATCTCCTAAAATATTTACCAATTCTCTATTAGATTCTATGACAGTATGCCACGAGTCATATATCGCTTTGACAATTTGATCTGATTTTTCATTAAAAGGAATGACCAAAGTGTCGTGTCCTATACCCTTAGATTTGGAAACTTCTTTTGAGTTTAATCCACATCTTAAAATAGGTTTATATAAAACCAATCTGTTCATTAAAATGTCCTGACCAATATTGTTAACCAAATCTACTGGGTAGGCTCTACTAATAAACATGTTTTGTAATTATTAATTTATAAACACACTTCATTCGTATATGTATAATTTAGACATACATTTTATGTGCAATATTGTAAGTGGTAGTTTTATTCATTACGCTCTAGTTCATGTCTATGTGTATTCTAAACCAGACCCTTTATTCATCTATCTTATTTATTATTTTTTATTAGATCTGTTACTTTAAAAGACAAGAGTTTTATTTTAATTGGAACATTGTACAATTGATTATATTTTAATTGAATCAATTAAGTAGTATTTGTATTTAAGGGATAATGTTTTTTCTAAAATCTGTACTCTGATGATGCCCTAGGACGAGAGGGTGAAAGCGCTTAGTTCCATGGTAAAGTTTTCGTTGTCGTTCTTGTGTTGGTCTTGTGGTCCTGTGGTGAAATAAAGACTATTTTAACATCCAATGATTCAAGGTTACTGGGATTTCTTTGGTTACATGCTTGTGTGACCCAGCTACTTACTCCACTCTCCTAACTTCATCTTCATTCCCTTACTACCCTCTACAAGTTATCTTTGTTGCATGCTTGTATCACTTGGTCATACAATATATCAGAACACAAGTCTCACCACCCTGTGAGCTGTCACCTAACTTCTTCAAAACTGTGCGCACTTGATTGCACAGACCACTGCTGGGGCTTGTGCTCATACTGGCCTTACTGCTACTTGCAAGTACCTGCAGCAGCACCCTTTCTGCAGTCCCCATTTTGGCCACAGCCAGTATATTTAATGAGCTGCTCAATGTGCAAGCTTGCCTGGCAATATTGTTAGAGGTCTGGGCTCGCTGCACATGCATAGTAAACAGAACAAGACTAGCTACAATTGTGGCCAGTTTTAAAATCTCAGTAACCTAAACATTACAAGCAGAAATTATGATTTCCCCCACAAAATGTTATAAAGAAAGCATTAAATTTCCCGGTTAGGGGTCGCCACAGTGGAACTCCGGTCCGCTAATGATTGGCAGTTGATTTTTACGTACCGGCTTGCCAGGCCTGACTCACAACCTTCAACGAAGGTACAGCCATTCACGCATGTTTCCACGCAGAAGACGCTCTTAGCTGAGAATCGAACATATATCTATATATCTAATAGATCTATATCTATTTTTTAAATTTACTTACTTCATTTTAACGGTTGTTCAATACTGAAATTTCAGGCTCAGTCCGTTTAAAATAAATTTCACAAAAAAAAGCAGAAGTATAATTTTCAGATCAGTGATCAGAAAACTGTATATGTACAGAATGTAGTGTACAATATTTACTTTAGTTTCTAAAGTGGGTTGACCTTCGGTATCTGTGAAAGGAGAAATGGAAAGGAGTTGGGGGATATGTCCTGTGTTGAAGTTAACAGTATTTAGCTTCATTGGAGTGCTTTGAGTTGCATTCTGAATTTGGATCAACTGCTAGGTTTCCTTTATGTTCATGGGCAGAGCTTGCCAAACAGTAGGTACCTGAGAGCAGAACACACGTGTAGTGCTGAGGAGTTTGAATCTAGGAGCAAGGAGAGCTGGTGTGGCTTGTGAGTAGTGTCAGGTTTTATGAGGTTTTCCATGAGGTTTAGCTGCAAAGGGGGGGGGGTACTGTCTAGAGCTGGAATAGTTTGCAGAGTTGGGATCCTAACACTAGGTTGAAACATTTGTTGTGTGTATTTGGCATTTTTCGAGTGATACAGTGATGTGTTTGTAATGAACTGGCAGGTACTGATGGGAGAATTATCTGGAGTGTGCTGCTGGTTCTCGGAGATGGATGCAAAAACAGGTAGTCCATACTCTAGCAGAGAGAGGGGAACTCTTTTGCCCATAGTTGATCTGGCTGGTTGAGATAGAAAAGGGGAGATCTTTTTGGCCCAGAAGAGGCGATGAGTGTTTATGTTTGCTTTTACTGTATTTGGAAATGGAAGCTGAGAGACTGATCAAACTACAATCCTAGGTACAGCAGAGAGTCGATTATCCAAATGTCTATCTGAAACGTCAATTATCCAGTCTTCCAAAGTTTTTGGGTAGGAAAAATCAAAGTCTGAATATGCAAATGTTATATGTATTCGCTTGTGCAGGTTTTCCGAACTTGCAGTCCACTCGCGTGTAAAAAAATATTCTTTATTGTCCACTATTGTCATTGAATGGTTGAAGTGTATTCCCTGCATGGAGAAAAGATTTTAGAATGTTTTTTTATTTATTTATTTTTTTTATTTATTTTTTTAAATATGGTTCAATGCATGTTTGATTATCCAAATAGTTTAATTATCCGAACTACCCTAGACCCCAATTAGTTCAGATAATCAACTCTACTGTATTTGAAGGTGAAGGTTGTTTCTATGGCATGGTTGTGCAAGTTAATGATACTTGGAGTCTGTACTTGGTGAATCTTTTATGGATTTCTAAAAAGCATAGGTTTAATCTTGGGAGGGGTTGAGAAGTAGCTTATGGTTAAGAGAGACTTTTGTGGAGCTCAAGTCAGTCTGACTGGAGCTGAAACTGAATGCTGATGTGAGAGGTGACTTGACTGGCAAATGAACATGTCATCTGTATAGAAAAGTGGGAGATTAGAGAGGTCACACAGACATAATATGTAAGAGAGGGGCTGCAGGAATGGATCCTGGTGGTACACCTTTGCTAATAGGTGGATATTCTGACTATGAGGATCTTACTTTAACTCTGAAGTGTATATCAGTGAGGAAGGTTTTAAACTATGGAGTGCTGTCTGGGCTAATAATTTCAATTGGTTAGTTTAGAAGAACTTGAATCATGAAAATGCAGGTCTCCTAAAGGATCAGCAGCAATACAGCCACAGATGTAGAAAAACAATGCGTGAAGTATGAATAAAAAAATTAATTTCATCACGGTGCTTCTTAACAGCAGTGTCTAGAAAATAAATCAAGGTCCTTAAATCGATATCATGAAAAAAGGGACAAATGGAAAGGAACCACTTGGATAAAGTTTGTTTAGAAATTTTTTACCAATCTTCTTTTGGTGGATACAAGAAATTATACAGGCAAACCAGCTGTAACAGAAGATACGTACCATAACACCAGAACATGTTCATTTTAGTCTGTCCGATAAAACTACTGGAGACTGGAGCTGCTTGTATAATCTCTGATCTGGCCATATGTCAGTGCTCTCACCCTCAAGTGCCTGAACTTTCTCCTCCTATAATGCCTAGCTTCAGAAAGAGTTTGCCAACTATAAAAACAGGTAGTCCCTAATGCATTTTATAAAAGTGTCTGAGAACAGAGAGAACTTGGAAGGGGGAATGGAGACAGGGAGGGGTTTCATATAAGACTAGGATGAAAAGGATCCACCATTATGGCAAGTATGTAACTTCAATATCCTATTTTATTAATCTGTCTGATACAAGACAAGAGAGTGGTGGAAATGCAGGAAAAACAGTACTAATAAACACTCCTGCATCGCATTAAGCCCATAAAACAACTGTGCACTGTAACCCAAGGCAAGCACCACAATGACGCCAACTCAGTACAACAAAAACCAAAACAAAAAAAAATAAGCATATGAAAACATCCACATATATAGGATGAAAATGCTTAAAGTTTTTTTTTTTAACCAAGTTGATGTGACATCTATGGTGTTTGCCTTGGATTACAGTGGGCATGTGTTTTGAGGGCTTTCTGCTATGTGGAACGGTTTTGTTTATTAATCTGTCTAAGACTATTGGGATAGAATCCCAAACTACATTCTTTCGAGTGGCATCGTGACATAAAACCTTTCAGAACAGATGCTTCAAATGAAGATCTAGACATTGCATCTAATTTGGCAAAGCTGTGTAAAATGGACCATGCAACTGCAGCACAAAATTCCCACCAATGAAAAAATTCTAAAAGAGCAACAGCATTTGCTACTGATCTAGAAGGAGGAGATTTTATTTTGGATGGGAGAGTCCTTTAAATGACTTAAAGATATGGTTATGCAATCACACAACCACTTGGATAAAGTTTGTTTAGAAATTTTTTACCAATCTTCTTTTGGTGAAAGAAATGAACTGGGAATCTTTCTGAAATTACCTGTTGCTGTTTAACTAGAAATATAGTTGTCAGTGAACCTCCAAAAGCATGTAGCAAATTATCTCCTCTGTTCAAAAGAGAACATTTAGTCTCACCAGAGGACTAATTTGCCCTTTGTTACTCTGTGGAAAATCAGGTAAGGAACAGTAAAGGATAAAGCATGACGCTCTGATCTCATCTAACAGAAGAGGGTTTTTCCATGACAGACATTTCCAAGTCTGCCAATTAACCTAGTTCGAAGGGTAGCCTCAAAGCTTCGAGAACAAATTTTAAATCCCATGGAGGGATCTGTCCTTGACAGGAGGAAGAAACAGAAATAACCCCTTAAGGAAAGCTTTACACAGCCTGTTGGAAGGCAGGGACTCAAAGCCATAACAGTAACTGGAAATGGAGGCTAGCTGTACATTAATGGTTGAAAAACTAGATCACTCCTCGTACAGAACTGCCAGGAAAGTACAGCAACTCAGAAATGGGAGCAGAAAAAGGGTCCACTTTCTGGGTGGCAGCCAAATGGAAAATAGTTTCCACTTGCATCTACAGGCCTTTCAAGACCTCTGAAAAGCTGGCAAGATGTGCACTGCTGTCTTAGACAAGGAAGGGTCCTTGGTCATTACTAAAACTAAAGATATGCTGTAAACATAAGAATGAAATTGTCTTTGTCAGGCTGCCTAGAAAGGTGAGAAAAGACATCCAGTTTCAAGCCTAACAACAAGGCAAGCTTCAAGCGAGGTCTGAGCAGTAGCCCCCCAGACTTGCCTGGGCCACAGAGGGACAAGAATCAGTTGATTTGCATGGCAACACCTTCTGAAGGAACTTGGAAAGGAGGGGAACTGATGGAAAAGAGTATAGAATCTTTCCATTGCCCTACCATGTTTATTAGAAGGAAACTGCTTGGTGGAGGCCCAATGACTTGGGATGGCTTGTTAGAAGAGACTGACGCTACAGAAAGGTCAGAAGACCATTTCTAAAGAAATATGCATCCCTCAGGCACTTTATAGAACCGACCTGGCTTCTTAGGTGCAAGAGGCAGAGAGTCGGGGGCTACAGAAGCAGCCAAAAAGTTATCCAGAAGAGCAGCCAGAAAGTACAGTTGTGTACACTTACCATAAATGTAGATATTAGAGTGCATTCACTGTTGCAGTCATCACATCTGGGTTATCTACCTGCAGGTAGCCCTCAGCCAGCCTGAATACCAGTCTCTTCGGATTTCTGCGTCGGATGCGGTCACTTCTTCCAGGACATCAGGTCGTCAAGGGTTTAAAACATGCAGCAAACACCATTACATCATTTTTTTCTTGCCCCAAATGTCAGGTGCCCCCACAATACGAAGCAATTGTGTAGTATGGAACACCCCCAGCAAAAAGCAAATACACATGATACAATATATTCCAAATAAGAAGGAAAGGTAGAGCCAAGAGAAGTCAGGGGGCTGGAGGGAGGGTAACCAGGACTGCAACAGTGAATACACCAACATCTACATTTATGGTAAGGAGTACACAACTGTACTATGTTCTTCACGTTTCACTGTTGCAGTCAGCACATTTGGGTTGACTCCCAAAGCTAAGGAAGGGTGGAGGCAGTTAAAGAGAGCATTGGGGCTAGCAATCAGGCCCTCTTAAGACTGATGTGGCAAATCCAGCTCTGGATTTAGAAAAGATAGGCAGGTGGTAATGCTTGATGAAGGTATGTACAGAGCTCCAGGTAGCTCCTTGCCTCAAGAATTACATCCAGCACCTGCTTACTGAGGGCTGCTAGGGGGTGAGCTCAGGGAATTAACCAGGCTGCAAAGGTTCAGGGTGTGAAGCTGAGGGTGCAAAATTTGGCCTGCTTGCTGGGACAGCAGGGAAGGGGTCTGAGGCAGGTGCCATGGTTGTAGCACTGTCAGACTGCGCAAAAGGGATAGCAGTGCTGGCGTGGCCAGTCTGGGGCAATCAGTATTGTCCTTGGCTTGTCCTGTTTGATCTTTAGTAGAACCTTCGAGAGGAAAGGCAGAGGGGGAAAGGCATAAATTGAGAGACTTTCCCAGGTAAAGGACAGAGCATCCACTTTCCAAGCTTGACTGTTGAGAGTTCGGGTGCAGAATTTGTTCAATTGGTAGTTCTGAGGGGAGGCAAATGGGTCTACCTCTGGTATCCCCCATTTGTTCAAGAGCTTGTATATTTTGGGTTCCAGTTTCCATTCATGTGGGTCTATGAGATTTCTGCTGAAGTAATCTTCCAGTGAATTTAGTTTGCCTGGTAGGAATTGAACTTGCAGGTTCACTTGGTAGTTCGAGGCTGTGTTCCAAAGAGACATGGCTGGTCTGCAAAGTGGGTAGGAATGGGTTCCCCCCTGCTTGTTTATGTACCACAACTGTGGTGTTGTCTGTCTTTACCAACAGCTGTCCAGAAGAATAACGTCTTTGAAGGCAGTCAGAGCTTTCTGTACAGCTAACATTTCTTTTTGATTGATATTTAGGTGCATCTATTTTGGGTTCTATTTTCCCCTGAATGCACTGCCCTGCCATGTGAGCCCCCACCATATTGCAAAGTATGCTTACAAACTTGTTCAGCAGAATGCATTAAGTCTTACAAATATTTGTTTTCACCACAGTCAGGAATCAACATCATTTTCTGTTTTAGTAGTTCCATAACATGCTGCTGATACTTTAACATACGAGACTGGCAATTTAAAGCCCTAATGACCAAAGTAGCAGAAGTACACCTTCTTACCCCATCTGTCTAAAGCTCTAGAGTCCCTATTGGGCAGTAGTAGCCTTAATGCCTTTTGGTCCTTGGGAAATGGTCTCTGGGTCCGCAGTAGGATTCTTGAAGAGGAATTTGTGAGAGCAGGTACTCTGTAGTACTGGTCAGGTTTCCTGGGAGCTGGAGGCAAAGTGTCTGGGGTAAGGCTAGATCAAGAAAACATCATCTACAATCTCGAGAACAGGAGGGATAGCTAGAGGCCTGTGTTGAGGCAGGAGTAAAAATTCCCAAAGTCTCTTTTTGGACACAAAATAGTCCTGGCTTTCCTAGCGGAAATGTTCCCTAAGGGGATGCAAGGTTTCACCAAAAGAAAAATCTTCTGGAGGGGAAGCAGAGGGAATGGAATCCTCTGCATCAGAATCCTCATAATAAGTAGATAAGGGTAAATCCTGGTAGTCAGAAGGAGCAGAGATATCAGATTCCTGATCCGAAGAATCAGAATGAAAATCCAGTTCTAGGTCTCTTAGAGGGAGAAGGCTGGCTTCCACTAATTAAGATAATAAAGGTCTTCAGCCATTATAATTTGTTTTTGAGGCAATGGGCCTTAGTATGCAGCTTGGTCGTCTGTTTTCTAGGCGTAGTGCGAGCTTTAGGCCAGGAGAAAGCAGTATTTCTAGCTTGAAACAAAGTCGCTTGTTTAATATGAAAGTCGATAGGCCTGAATACACCCTCAGAAGCCAGTGCCTGCACAGCAGCTCTGGACCCATCCAAGGTAGAGACATCTGCAGGTTCCATAGTCAAAGAAGCCTCTCACGGCATACCAGACTCCGAATGGGTCTCAAGGGCTGCAAAAGCGCCAGAGTACCAGCAGACTGGCGACTAGCTTAACGGAAGCTTCGTTGGCAGTTTTGGACCTATGCGGTCTGTCTTTATCCTTACTTTTTTTGGAAGATCAGTAGTCGGATGGCTTAAAGCCATTTTGTTGTACAGAGATAGAGAACGAAAGTATTCAGCTACAAAAATAGCCAGACAACAAATAGTTCGGGCGTTGAACAAGGCACAACACAGCAAGGTACGTCATGGTCTGGGCTGAAACAGGTAACGCAGTAAGAATGAAAACCTCTACGGAGGTATTTGTTTTCCACAGGCAAGACAATTGTTAGAACAAGAAAAAAAGGATCCCAACAACGGGATACTTATCTTTTTGAAGCCTTCAGGTCTGAAACTCGAAAACCTGAAGGTTTCAGGAGTCGGTCGGCCGGCACTTGCGAACTGCTTCTGCTTCGGGCACCGCACGGCAAGAAAGACTGATGTAATGGCATCAGCTGCATGTTTTATACCCCCGACTACCGGACATCATGAAGAAGTGACAGCATCCGACACAGAAATCCAAAGACTCTGGTATTCAGGCCAGCTGAGGACTACCTGCAGGCAGATAACCAAAATGTGATGACTGCAACAGTGAAACACGAAGAACATCAGGAGAGATTGCAGATAGTATGGGAGGCTCCATCTGTATGAGCTCATAATACCTTTATTCATTCATTCGAGACGAGAGCAATCTCATTTAAAATAGTCCATCACAAGGCAATGGTATCCTCAAAGGGGGAGTTCTAAAGGGGAGTCTGGACATGGATTCCTCCTCCTCTGTAGTCCAAGGACGAAAGAGTTAGAAAGAATAAGCCAAGGATTCTTCCAGCGTCCAGATCCTCATACAAGGAATCCAATTCCCCAAGTCTCTTGAGTGGAGAGGAAAACCTGGGAGAAGCAGGAACAGAGACCCCGTGAGGTGGCTTCAAGGCCATCAAAACATTTAATGAACCCTGACTGAAATCTTACCATTCACACTGGGGATCCTTCGCAACAGGGGAATATGCTTGGTCTTTTATTTCTTTATCTGCAAGATGTCCACTCTAAACACCTTCAGGTGTTCAGACCCATTACATAATTACAATGCTTATAGAAATCTCCTCCATTACCAAGATCTGATGAATTCTAGTCAGTCTGGATACAAGCTGCTGAGGTTCCCCCTCAACGTCAGGCACATAAGTCTGAAAAGCCTCAGAGGAAGTGTGAAAAAATGGATCCATGCAAACCTCCAAAGGGGTCAGGGCAGAGGAATTATAAACTACCACCAGAAGGAATCCATCCCACTACTAGTCATCACACAGTCCCAATATTACAGTGGATAGCTGTGACGTTGCCCTAAAATTCTACTCTGTAAGCAAGATACAAATAAAGCAGTCCAACAAGCAGAAGTAAGATGAAGCATCATAAAACCAGCAACAGTTTATTCAGGAAACGGGCACAAGTGCTTTCGCAGTATTACAAATGTGTGGAAAAAAAAAAAAAAAAAAAATCACATGACATCCTAGTAAAACACGTGGATAAAATGTTAAACACGCAGTACACATAGTAAACATGTATAAAGAAAAGTGAATGTGCATTGAATTAGACAGACTGCAGTCTCAAAGAAATTTATTCAGAATAACTCTAGAAAAGGAGGAGATTCTTGACCTGTAAACATGCAATATTTACCAAGGTATCCAAGCATGTAGCTGCTATATAGAAGTAATTCACAGACACATTCTCAGACTACCGAAGGGACACTAGCCATAAGAAATTAAGTTTTGGAACAGACCAGGATTTGACATTTGTGGAAGGGAAAGGGAAATGCAACTTAACAACCGCTTATAAAAGGTCCAACTTGTGCTGCTACTATAATGAGGGGACTTCCAACTGCAGAGCAGAGGCCCATCATGGTGCAGGGAGCCCATGTTTGGAACATGTGGGAGTGGCTGCCAAAACAGTGATGGTAGGCCCTGTTATTACATGCAAGAGAACCACAGCAATGGGACAGGGGACAAGCATAGGCATATTCCTTGTGATGATGCAAGAATTCACTTCACTACTATGGATGGGGATAGACCATTCAATAAAAATGCTCTCATTGCCAACATGTAGACTGCCTGGCTGAAAACCCTGTTCCAACAGGACAATGTCTGACTAAGGGAAGGCTCAATGATAATCAGGCATGCAGCAAAAAAGTGGGGCAGAAAGAGGCATAGATTCCCATTACTGAAAGCTGAAGAGGCATGAACATCAGAAGAAACAAGTACTTTTGAATCACCTTTGTCCTTCAAGTTTGTTCTCTTCTTGGTCAAGGCAGTGCACCTTTTCATCAACAGGATATTTATGAAATATAGGAACACACTTCTCCCAAGGTCATAACAGCTCAAGAGTATGCAGCAGTTTATGTGGGCTTACTAAAATGGTAACACAAGACCCAAATGTTTTATGGCCTGAGGCAGATGAAACGAGACAAGATTACCAGCAGTGGATAATTTGCTTTCCTCCTTTACATTTGTTGGTAAACATCAAAGTCCTGAATATAAATTAACCAAATTGCCGAGGGACAAAAAATCATTGGCAGTTATGGGGACAGCCTGAACTCTTAAGCAGAGGAAACAAACTGGTGAATAAAAAGAAAATTGTCACCTAGGTCACATGGCTATTAATGCATCCAAGGTGCACTCAAGTACTGAAAGGGATGATTTGCCAAGCCTAACAAAGCATAGGAATTAGCCCTGTATGCAATCTGTTACCAAATTATGACAAATATACAATGTTCAAACCCAAAAACAATAATGACCAGGCAAGACATACCAACTGTAGATTATGATTTAGGGGAGCTGTTGCCAGAATATGTTAATAGAAAGAATACACTTTCACACCAAGTGACAACTGCAAAGGCCAGGTGGGACAGTCATTACATATTAGAGCATGCAAGAGTTTTTAGAATTGGTAAAACACTGTACTCTATAGAGCAAGTACTTCGATGACACCTTTTTGTTTACTTCACAAAACAAAAATGGTCAAGTCATCTCCTCAGCATACCTTAGTCTTATTTGATAACCAAGCAATTAAAAAACATGGCACGGCCCTTGGACGCTTTCCAGTTATGACCTGGGCCAAAAGGTAAAATACTTATAGAAAACAGCACAACACAAACTAGAAAGTTTGGAAGTTTTGTATTATCGCAACCAGATTTTCACCATTGCGAAAAGTGCATGCCTGCAGACAAACAAGTGCCTGAAACATTTCAAACTGCTGATCATAATCCTTACTACCGGCCAAAAAGTTTACATTTCTTTCAGGAACACTAAATCCTCAGTTTTGCATGCCTTAGAAACGCACGCTTGAGTTATCATGGATGGTCTTGTAGGGTCTGTTGGAATATTTTCACAGAGTAGAAGAAATCGCTCACAGAAGGAAAACACAGGCAGAAAGTTTGCTGTGGGTACACTTTATTTGTAACCAAGGTTTTAATCAATGCATAAGGAACCATCGCATTCTTAATGATTTCACATTATGAAGGCGAATGAGGTTAACAGCTGATTCCGTGCTCATTTTTAATAGAGGAAGTTAGGAGTAGTGATGTTTTTGGCGTGATTGTACTTTTTGACTTAATTGTAGTGAAGTATGACATTCTCTTGCTAGGTAAGTAAGTTTCATTTACAACGCTGCTATTTCATATGTAATTTAAGGTAATGGCTGCATTCTGTAAGAGTAGGAAGACTGGAGATTAGCAGGTGGTCTACACCGGAAGATAACAGATGTTGACAACAGTCAAAAGATGAGAAGAGGCCAGAGTTCTGTATTACTATTGTAAATGTAGTTAATAATTACGGCATATACTTACTGTAATGTATTTTACTGGGAGTGCTGTTTGAGCGTGCCTGTCTTACAGCAAGAGTTAAATGGAATGTCCCGGACTATCTTGCCTTTGCTGAGGTTGTGCACAGGAATGTGGAAATTGCAATGCAGTGTAGCACTGTGCAGGTCGTGGAACATGAGACATTTTTGCAGAAATACTTCCATTTCTGCCACTTCAGAAATCTGGTTGCGATACTATGCAAGTACCGAAAGTTTTTAGTCTTGCTCTCCATGAGCACTTGTTGCTAAAAATTCTTATTTACAGAAACAATTGCTGATCCATATTCCAAACAGTCAGAGACATGTTGAACTGTCATTCAGTACTACCACATGTCATAAGCTGGTACATTTTGTTAATGGCCAACAGCTCATCTATTACTTTATTCAAAGAAATAAGTGGGTAGGTTATCCCCAGCTGGTTAGTGCCATCTTACTAAAGGCTCGCTTGTCAGCACAGTTAAATGTGGGAAATGTAGTTTTTTCTTAGAATCCTACAGGACATTGACTGGAAGCTACTACAAGATTATTGGTCATAGGTTAAGTGTAGCTCATTACTGGAAGCCACCTAGCTTTCCATATGTGGACATTAGTGCTTTCTAGTCTGTGACAATACTTTATTACACATGGTCTGAGAAAGGAATTTTATACAGAATTCTGTGCCCCTATGTGAACTATGTACTGCACTGTGGCCATACAGGCATTTACACCCATAGATCTGCTTGCATGTGGTGTCAGACAGCTTGTAGCTTACCTTCAGTTGTCTCATAACCTTTTCTTATAATCACCTCCAAGGTTACATTGGGGTTCAACTACACACTATGTCTGGGGAGGGGGGCCTTGCACCATCGCAAATATCTTTTTCTTAATTTTAAAGGTCTGAATAAGTGGGATTTTAGTTTTGCAGCGCAATGTTCTTCACACTGATTAAACCATGCTACCTTACACCACCACCACCACTACTACTTGCATCTTACCATCCATTTGGGCGGACATGCAAAGGCAAATGCCTTGAGCATTGCCAATGCCAAGGTGTACTCATGTTCAAATGACAAAGTCCAAAATGTGGCTTGCTTATAGTAAGCTTTTCCATACTTGTGTACGTAGCAACAAGCCTACTAAAATGCAAGAAAGGGTCTGAAAGTCATTTTCTAAATTTTTGCTGGGCCCACAATACACCACACTTGGCAAAATAATTCCATAGCTGCTCACATTTCTATAACTGTAGAAAAGGGTCTCATGTTCGAGACAGATCTTTAATTATTAATGGGTAAAGGAAGAGGTACCCGCGGTAGTGGTACAAAGGCAGCATGTTTTACAAGAGCAGAAACTGCACCAAAAAAAGTGCCACAGGCTTAGCAAAATTAGGCCACTCAGTAATATTCAAGAGCAATAAAAATATCTTTCTGCCATACCAAGTGCCAAGAGCTACACTTTTTCGGATGACTATTACAATGACAAAAAGGAACTCAAGTTCCCCTTTAACATCTATTATATCCTCAGGACTACAAAATCAAGCTGATAACCTACAAAGTCCGCACAGCCTGCTACAACAGGCTAAAATGCACATTACTATTATCAATAGGAACTTTATCACTATGAAGGCGGTGTCCATACCTCTCAACCTCTTGGCTCAAGAAATTTGGACAAAGCCTAAAATAATGAGGGGACAAAGGCCCACAAATAGGACAGATTTTAAATGTTGCTCTTATAAACTTAGAAAGTTGCTAAAGTAACTTGTGTTAGCATGCATTTTCTACAGGGTGCAATATCTGAAACACAAATGTTTGTCATACAGTGACTACAGCCTCAGTGATTTCCCAGAAAACCACAATTTTATGAGGAACACACCAAAAATGAGGCAAAAGTCTGGACATTCTGCAAAAATATGGACAGTTGAGAGGTACACTGGTTCCACAGTTAAGAGGTTACAAAATGCAGACACTGGTGCACATTACAACACGTACAGTTATGACTTGATCTACATATGGATAACCAAAACAATGAATGTATAAGGGGCTGGGATCAAAGACTTTCACTCCAATATCCTGACAGTCTTAAATGTCTCCTTATCCATGAGTCAAATGATGTAAAGGTAGTAAGAAGTGGCCAGCAGCACTTTCAACGATACTTAAATGTGATGCATTCGATGGGCAGCTGGCTGGGGGTGAAAGCAGGATTTTGCGGTTGTTAATGCCAAACAGAAGATCAAAGGCAAGCATAGATGGCAAAAAGCGGGGGTGATTTATTAAGCTATATAACAGCAGCAGATGACATGGTTCTTACTAAAAGGTAGAAAAGATTCTGGTAACTTCTTTCCTCAGTCTTGAGTACATTCAAAGTTCTACTTACTTTACTGTAGCTTGTTCATTACAAACTTGCTTAAGGGCTGCAGTACTGTGCTGACATCTGCCAAGAGGAAAGTAAGTTATAAATATTAGTCAGCAAGTAAACTGCCATCACTTTTTTCTGCAGACCCTGTGGTATGTAGCAGTTGAGAACATGCCATTTGAAAAACTAGTTTAGTTCAAATGTGCACCAGTCTTACTATAAAATGAAGTTCATATTCAAACTGTTTGCTGTGCTGAGACAGCAACTCCAAAGATGGCTTTTTTATACTTCATGTGTCAGCATGTTAAAAATGACTAACCCCAGCATGCAACACAAGACAATGTGTGCTTTCATACATTTTAAATTGCCATCTTCAGCAACCTGCGTCTAAATGTGGACAATGGAATGCTACGTTTACTATTCATAAGCAAGGTAATATTCAGAATTGCCTAAATGAGGCTAAGTATATGTTCTTTCTTTTCCTCTACTGGAAGCTATAATTTATTGGAAGCTATAATTCATATTTTCACGCAGTACTGAACTTGACTTGCTCTTTAATTACCAATATGGCGTTTCAACCAGTCAAACTATTTTGGTACACACAAAAAAGCAGACAAACTCTTATGGTAACTAGTCATTCTGCATTTCACACTCTCTTTCCTTAAGAGAAACACTGATGGCTCAATTTATTTATTTTTTTGGTGGGGGGGACAGGAGAGATGGACACAAGTACCCTCTGTTACTGATCTTCCAGAAACATTAGCATAGACATTGTCCAATAAGGTTTGAATAGATTTATACTTATGGGGACAACTCGCATACACTGACCAGTGATGTATTGAAATTAGTGACCTTTATATTCACGGATAGTCTTGGATCCTTTTTAGCGGGCAACCTAGGCCACAACTGCAGAGGTCGACAGAATGCCTAGCACATACCTATGAACCAGCACTTTTTTTTTTTTTCTTCCCCCAAGTAGGAGCCCAAAGTACCCAGAAAAAAGCTTAATGAGAAAATGCAGATCAGAGACCAGAGGTCAAGACTGAGCCTTGGACTCCCAAGTCATGAAACCGGGATCCAACTACTCAGCAACTGTGCAATCAAGCTATCTGCTGGGCCTTCCCAATAGTGCCATTACCCAACGAAAACACCCTACAATTGCAGGAGAGAAAAAAAAATACAAAAGAAAAGAAACTTACTACGGAATTCTTCTACATCTACAGTCTGCAAAATGTCTCGGGCTAAATAATCACTCAGCAAATCAATAATGTTGCTATAGTCAAAGTGCAAGAACAGGGCTTGCATTAAGAGTGCCTCCAAGGATAAGCATCACTAGGTTAAACACAAGAATGAACGGTTAAAACTTGTTTGCAATTTAAATGATGCATTTTGGAACTCTGCTGCCAAAGTCTTAACCTAGTACATAACAGCCAATTCGGATCAAACTGCATATCAGATTTTTTTAAAAACGGAGTGGTATCCTGAATTCTTGATCTAACTACTTTTAATAAATGCTGCAAATAGTGTCAAAAACACTGAAAGGCTAATGCCAGAAACAACTGGTCTCCCCGGTGGCTTTGGCAGCAGATATAAATACTGCTTCTGAGGATCTACTGCTGTTAGACGCAGTGCCACAGAATCACTTATTCCTTCACCTGCCTATTGAAGAAATAAGATCACTCTCTCTTGAATCTACTGGTGGGGGAAAGTGGCATATGCATACAAGGTACTTTTCCGTTAAACCCCTACCATGCATTTTAGGAGCTGTATTAGCGGCTTTTGGCTTACTTCTTCCCCCAAGGGTCTGGATCGATACTACACATTCTATTTCCCCAAACTGTTTAGTGTTATCTTCTTTCAAGTGTTGTCCCCTTTGCAGTAAATCTCTATTGGTGAGAAGTCCTGCTTACAGTTATTAAGAGAAGCTGTCACCCAGTCGTCTGCATGGATAGGATGGTTACAATCACACCTGCTTTCGTCGTAAAGTGTAGGTCATCCGCAAATCACACAGATGACATGGCTTTCAAGTAGTGAACCTTTGTATGACAGCCTACCCTTGTGCGAGGTCGACATTTTCTGCCAGATTTCTTTTCCTGAAGTGCAGTCCCACTACATCCTCCCGATGACCAGTAACACAGGTCAGAATAAACAGCAAATCACCTTAGCTGACATATCTTCTGCCTATGACCAGTCTCGACTGATTATAACAGATGAATGGCTACTTCTGTGCGCTTCCCCTGGACTTTGGAGTAATCGTTAACATACCGCCGGACACTTCTCTCTCTCCCTAGTTACCCACCCCATTCCAGGTGTATGGCGGCTATTATAGAAAATGCAAACGTAGGTAGGACCCAACTAGGTAGGCAATACAGAGAAAAGGTGAGTATTATTAGTCTATGATGGAGTAAGAAGTCGATAAACAAATAAGCCAGAATCAGGCAATAAACCCCTACCACGCATTTTAGGAACTGTAATGTAAAAGTATTGCATAGAATATCTAGCATAATTTAGTTGTCTCTGAGCTTCAAAAAAATAATAGCTGGAATCCATTATAACTACTGCCCTCCTATGTCAGCTGGTAAAATTATTATACTGGTAAGTGCCTGTTCCGCAGCTTGACAAAATAATGACTCAATATTCTAAATAGATTGAAAAGTGTAGATCCTTGAGCACGGACTCTAGAAATATTGAAACATATTTGTTCATTGGGGGCATAAAGGAAGAAGTCTGAAATCTAAAAATCAGTAGATCTTTGAGATTTTTTTCTTGGGACCAAAATACAATCCAAGATTAAGTAAATCGGCAAAATGCCAATCATTTACCACAATGTCTTCATCCACAAAAAAACTGGGGACATAATTCAAGCCTTTATTCAAATAAAGTTGTTGCTCTACTTCTGAGAATACGACAGAAGAAATATTACGAACATTATAAAAATCATTTAACGAAGTGCCAGTATTTGTAACAGCGTTTCCACATTGTCTATTTTTCAGGTTTTCTACCACCCCTGTGGTTTTCCAAACCTAAAGAGTAATCAACACTAAGTGTTGTTTGGGGGGTGGGGGACCCTTGAGTATTCCCATATTCTGTCTGTGGCTGATGAATCCTCACTTGAAGTACTACTATAACTTGTTTTTGGATTTTTGCAAAATAGATCTAGGTCTTTCCCTTTTATACTTTGATGTGGTGGTGTCCGAATAAACACTTTCTAGAACCAAAGGGCTTACTTACCCAGTTGATAATCCCCATATCTCTAAACTTCGGAATATTTTTTATCTTTCAAAGTGCTTCTCAAGTGACAAAGCTTTAGTCAACTTAAGAGATGCCACATAATAGTTTCCCCCACATAAGCCTTCACCTCTTCACAAATTGACTGGACTTCCAAAATATTAGCAGCAATCATGCGCTCATAATAAGATGACAAAACTCGGAGGCACTCTGTTGTGCCTTTGCCCAATCCTCAGCTAAACTGTCATCAATATGACCCACTAATGGCTGTATTCATACTCTCAACTCCCCTGGGGTAATGTTCTTAGCCTGATAGGCCTTGAATAATTTCAAATGCCAAACATTGGTATGGAGGGTTGTCATACTTTTAGTTAATTTACAAAATTAACTGGTTACAACTGTTGACTGGATCCTGAGTGTCATTGTAGGTAGATTATAGAGATAGAGAGATAGAGATATAGAGATATAGAGATATATATATATATATATATATATATATATATATATATATATATATATAGAGAGAGAGAGAGAGAGAGATATAGAGAGAGAGATATGATGGTAATATCAGAGAGTCACACAAATGGCATGCTAATGTCCAGATTAGTCCAAATAAATCAAATTGTTAGACAAATGCTGTAAAATTGAAGTCCCACCTAAATAAAACCGCGCACCAAATACAATCGTTGCATACATCCCAAAGTCAGTTACAGAATGTATAGTTTCATCCACAATGCAGTCATTGGTATCAAAAACAAAATTCTTCACTTCCACAGCGTTCATAAAAAAAAAAACACACACACCAACAGTAAACTCAGCTGAAATCCACTTAATGCAGTTACTGAAGACTTGCCAGTGATGAACAACGCCCCTCCAAATATAGATCTATTCAAACACCAAACATAGGCTACAATAGGCAGCCAGTCTAATCTAGCTGCTCCAAAAAAGGCCACTGTTATCCAACCCTAGGGCAAAGCCAGCAATGTGTTGATCCCAAAGGAATCCATTTTTAGGTTGTTACTCTGCAAATCTAACACATCCGATCCCAAGAAAAAGACGCCACAGCAACAGTCAGTCCACACAATGCAATTCCGCCCTTTGTATATGTGTAAAAAAACATCCGCACACAAGTTCATAAAGACTCCCCTCTTAGCTGTTGCTCCGTAAATCCAAAACGAACATCTGACCCAAAAGGGATGCCACAACAGCAAAGATGCTAAATACAGTTCCGTCCTTTATATGTGCGTAAAGAATATCCACATACAAGATTCAGAGAAAGAAATCATTTCGAAAAAATAAAACATTATTCCAAACAGGCCAGCTCATGTGACTGGGAAGGAGCAAAACAATGAATCGGTGATGCAGCCACAAAAATAAAACATGCTTACTCAAACGCCAACAGTGAGGACATCCGTCCAAGTAGTCCAAAACAACCCTCACAAGGACGGCTGGTGCAACCGGCCAAAAAAGAGAGCCCAGCACCATATGACTAAGTAAATGACAGTTTAATTTACGCCCTGACTAATTATCACATTACTACAACACATCTTGATAGAATCAGTTCCCTGAGCTTATCTACAAAATGGTCATTAATACAAGGAGAAAATAATCCACCTATCTTAATAATCCAGCTCTTTTTTTTTTTTTTTTATCAAGTAGAGCATTCCATCCTAACTTGTTTGTTCTGTCCCTATGAATCTCATCAATTACCAAAAACTGAACTGTGGATGGCTGGATTATTAAACTAGGTGGATTTTCTCCTGGTCTTAAGGACTATTTATAGATAAGCGCAGGGAATTTATTTACAGATAAGGGAATTGATGCTATCAAGATGTGTTACTATAATGTGATAATTAATCAGGGTATGAATTGTTGCACTTATGTCTTTGTGCATTTGTCACTGAGGAAGGCAGTTTTTCCAAAACCGTTCCGATTTGGTTAGTGCTGCCACAATACAACCATTTACTTACTCATGTGGTGCTGGCCCCTTTTTTGAATTTCGTGTGGCATATGCCCAGAAAGTGCAGTTGTGTACAGTTCCCATAAATGTACATGTTCAAATGTATTCACTTTTGCAGTCCTAACCATTGGGTTATCCATGCTGTGGTAACCCTCAGTCAGTTTGGATACCAGAGTCGAAATTTTGTGCGTTGGCTGCTGTCACTTGCTGGGTGACGTCAGGTCATCCAAGCTATAACACGTGAGCAGGTGACACCATTACCTCAGTTTTTCTTGCTTTATCCAACCAAAGAAGTCCAGTTTTAATAATCATTAGTAGTCCTGGGGTCAGAGACGCCCACAGAAAGGTCTCTCTCCAAGGAAAGCAGATATCAAGGGGGGAAGGAGAGAGGGAAAGTAGGACTGCAGCAGTGAACACACTTGAAAATCTACATTTAGCTCCATGTAGCAGTTTCCAGGATGTCCTTGGTGGGTACCCCTCTAAGGAATACTGTGGAAGTAGAGGTTGCCCTAGTGGAATAGGAACTGATGGTCCTAGGGAATGGTTTTCCATGCAAGGAGTAGCAAAATTGGATGCAGTGTGCTATCCATTTGGAAATGTTCTGTTTGGATATTGGTTTCCCCGTGTCCCGTTTTACGGCTGACCAAGAGCTGGTCAGTTTTCCTGAATGTCTTTGTATGATCCAGAGGAGTTGCCTGTGCACATCCAAAGAATGCAGTTATCCTGCCCCCCCCCTTGTTCTGAGGGTTAGGGAAGAAGGTGGGCAGGTGGATGGCATGGGTTGAGAGAAAAACATCCAATACCACCTTTGGCATGAAAGAGGGATTGGTTCTCAAGGAGACCCCGTCTGCATGGAGAAATGATAAATGGCTCAATGGCCATTAAGGCTTGGAGCTCTGACACTCTCCTGGCTGAAGTAATAGCCAGGAGAAAGGCAGCCTTCCAAAACAGGTACTTTAGTTCTAGGGATGCTGCAGGCTCGAAGATAGGCAAAATAAGCTTTTCTAAAACATAGTTCAGGCACCACGCTTTGGTGGGCCGTCTTCTGGGAGGCCTGATATTAGAGGCTCCTCTAAGGAACTGTTTGATAAGAGGGTGAGAGAACAATGGCTGTTCTGTATCAGAGTGTGCCGAGATGGCAAAGGCATGGATTTTTATGGAGGAGGAGAGACCCTTAAGAAGCTCAGCCAGATAATCTAAAATAAGAGGAATGGAGGGCAAATGTATGTCTGCCCCCCTTGGACTGGCTCCAGGAGCAGAATCTTTTCCATTTTCCAGCGCAAGATATTCTGGTGCGACGCCTTCCAGCTTCTGTGATGTCAAGAACTTGATTGCTTAGCATAGATTCCTTGTTGGCTATGGTAGAATAAGCCATGCTGACACTTGAGTGTCTGAAGGTCTGGGTGCAGCATTGTCGTCCCCCCAAGGATAGCAGGTGAGGTAGTAGAGGTAGCTGCCGGGGGGGGGGGGGCTGGGGAGATACGCTGTTTAGCAGTGGGTACTAATGCTATCTGGGACAATGAGTGCTGCACTTGTTTTTTCCTCCCTTATCTTGACTTTTGGAATGAGAGGTAGAGGTGGGAATGCATACACACACAAAGAGGGTATTCCAAGGGAAAGTCAGGGCATCTACCTTCCAGGCCAGGTGATGGTGCTCCCTCGTGCAGAATTTCTGTACTTGGTGATTTAAATGAGAGGCAAAGAGGTCCACCTGGGGGTTCCCCTCATGTGTGGGCAATTTGCAGAAAAAGGTCTCTGTGGATTTGCCATTTGTGTGGGTCCAGCAGGTTTCTGCTTAGGCAGTCTGCCAGGGTGGTGTTGATGCCCGGTAGGTATTGGGCTATAAGTTGTAGTGCCATTGATGAGGCTGCTAGCCACTGGTTCATGACTAGTCTGCACAGGGGGGTACGATTGAATCCATCCCGGTTTGTTGATGTACCATGACTGTGGTGTTGTCTGTTTTTATGAGAAGAACCCCTGGTTTGAGGTAGGGTTTGAAGGATGCCATAGAGTTTTGCACTACTATCATTTCCTTTTGGCTGATGTACAAGCATAGTATTTGTGCATCCCAGAGATCTTGGGTGCATCTGCCTTCTAAGTGGGCACCCCAGGCCATGTCCAAAGCATCTGTAGTTATGGTCTGGTCTGACAGAGGTGAATGGAAGCCCCTTGTTTAGAGCACAGGCCTGGGCACACCAGAGAACTCAGATCTTATGCAAGGGATCACAGGCAAGGAGGTGTCCACAGGTTGCGAGTGCTGGCACCATAAGTTCTTTATGTACCACTGAATTTTCTTCATGTGTAGTCTGGCCAGAGGTATCAGGAGGATGCATGAGGCCATGTACCCTAGATTTTGCAGGAATTTCCTGGCAGAAAGCTGGGTTTGGGAGGCCAGAGTAGTGAAGTATTTTGGTAGGAAACTTGTTTTTTCTGGGGACAGAAAGGCCATTTGCTGTTCTGTGTTCCAGTAAGGCTCCCAGAAATATGATTTTCCTGGTAGGTGTCTGTTTTGATTTCCTTTCGTTGACAGTGAATCCCAGAGAGGCAAGTAGGGTTTTTACAAATGAGAGGTGCTGCAGGAGCAGTTCTTTGCAGTCTGCCCGGATGAGACAGTCGTTCAGATAAGGGTAAAGCTGTACACTGTTTTGCCTGCAAAAGGCAATAGCACGAGCTAGACGTTTGGTAAACACCCTGGGAGTAGTAGATAAGTCAAAGGGGAAAGCAGATAATTGAAAGTGTAGTGATCCTGCGCTGAAGTGCAGGAATTTTCTGCATAATTCCCTTATTGGGATGTGCAGGTAAGCATCCTTTAGGTCTAAGGTGATCATCCAAGCTTTGTTTGGCAGCAACTGTAAAAGCTGTTTTAAGGTAAGCATTTTGAATTTTGGGACTGCCAGGAAGGCATTGAGAAAGGATAGGTCCAGGATGGGACGCCAAGTCCCCTCTTTCCTGGGAACAAAGAATAGTCTGGAATAGAATCCTTTTGCAATTTGTGCTGGAGGTACACATTCTACTTCCCTATTAGGTTTGCTGACTGACAGACGCCATATCGGTAATCGGAGATGGAAGACGAAAACTGGCTACAAACAGAGCTCTACGGCAAACAGTTCTAGCATTAAACAGGGCACAGAACCAACAGCAGGGTACGTCATGATCTGGGCCTAAGCAAGTGACACAGTAAGAATGGAAGTCCCTGTGTTGTATTTGCTTTCCACAGGCGAGATGGTTATTGACTTTTTCGGACATTGGTTAGTGCAAGGAAAAGGAAGGATCCCCAACAGGCTACTTAGCTTTAGATGTTTTCAGCTGAAGTTCGAAATCTGGAAACAGGTGACCGGCATTGTTGCGAATTGCTCCTGCTATGGGCTCCATGGCAAGAAAGACTGGGGTAATGGCATTGCCTGCTCTCCTTTATAGCTCGGACGACCAGACATCACCCAGCAAGTGACAACAGCAGACGCACAAAACCTCGACTCTGGTATTCGGACCGACTGAGTGCTACCACAGCATGGATAACCCAATGGTTAGGACTGCAGCAGTGAAACATGAAGAACATCCAATGTTATGGATCAGAGCAAAGCTGAAAAGAAAATGCATTAGCCTGAGATACTTTAGTTTGTCTGACTTCTTAAGGACCAGTAGCTGGGTAGCAGTATTATTAAAAGCTGCATTAACACATGGCATGGTGGTGGGAGTTGGCAAAATGGTTAAGGATTCTTACCTTACATACAGTTACAGGGTTTTATTCTCAAATGGGATAATTTGCTAGGCTTAAAATGGACAGGACAGTTAACCTAGCACTTACCTATGAACCTATAGACATTCTCCAATGTTAGCAGAGCAGAAGAATGAGGCGCATCTATAACATATCACCTCACTTCAGGGGAAGTTCAATTTGCGCCCATAAAAATCAGTTATTTTGGCAATGACCTGGTTAAAAGAAAATTCTTCCACTGGAGGCCAAGAGATTCAGAGGATACCAGTATTTGAGATTTGGAACAGAGACCATCCATATCTGTATCAGACTAAATGTCCTCAGAAATTGCTTTACTAACTGTGCACCCTGATAAACATTTCTGAACACCAGAGTTTAGTGTGTAACAAAATGTCTGACTGAGAAAAGTTGATTTTCTTGACACACACCATTTCTTCAGAACCATGTTTAACCTTTTTTTACTTCGCATGTAGAACAATGGACGATGACCAACGCAGAGATTGGGCAGCTACCCAGTCCAAGGTTCTCTTTCCTGGAATAACCCAACAAGCATCTTTTGGAACATCCCAGTAACCCAGAAATGTTTTTTTTCATGATGAGACACTGGATGAGGTGAAGAGGATATGGCTGCTCTCCAATTCTAGGTGGCTGAAATGGCCTGTTATACCCATCATTGGCTGAAGCATACACTGTGCCTCTACATTAGGAGGGGGCTTTTTTGTAAGTTATTTCTAGTTTCAACAGAGGAGCACCAGCAGTACCAAAGTACCCTTGCTGTATCCATGGAAGAGATGTCAAAGACACTTTGCTGGAATTGGTCTGTCTGGAGGTAAGTAGTCAAAAAGTGTTCACAAGCAGCACACTTGCACCACCTTTCACAGTCCTTAGTAAATGAAAAAGCAGCACACACAACTTCCTGCAAGAGCAAGTTTAAAAATACACCTGACAGAAAAAATGACAATTAAGATTTTAAGATGCCGCAGTGTTCACTAGCGCTACACACTCTTGCCCATTCTATGACCAAACTCTCAAATAGTTCAAAGACAAGCGGCACTTTCTGTCGTAAAGTAGCTCCCAAACAACCCAAGTCATCACACTAAAACAGCAGCACTCATTGACCGGAAACTTCCAGGTATGAAAAAAAAAAAAAAATCAGGTTTCTTAAAAGGTAAAATATTTTCTTAAGAGGGTAATAGTTTCAGTGCGAAAGGGTTCTCCTATGGGGGATTATCTGCTAGAAATGAAGTGTGTAGCCACAATAGCTGCTCCAGTAAATCCTCATAGCTGCTTCTCCTCAAGGTGGCAAGTACTGAAGAAAGATTCACCAGCTTGCCGATTTCCCTCCTGGAAGGTATGGTCAAACCAGAGCTTTGTGAACCTGGCTGAGTCTGCATTACCTAGACCTTTATTTTATAACAGAATTTTCCATCCATTACGACACTTCTGCCAATGGTGTTACTAACCTGTCTGACATTTATCCACACATTCTGAAAAATAAACTCAACAAAGATGTACAACTTAATAAAAATAGACATGTTACAAGGTTAATTCCAGCACAAACTGTACAAAATATTTTCCAAAGTGCATAGCATGGCATACATGGCTGTATTCCACCCTACACTCTTGCTAATTTTAACATGCTGTATGTTAATACTCGTGCTCCATTTTTGCTTTAAGTTATTAATGCATGTCAAACCATACTTAGCAGTCCTAAGTTCATGTGACATAACCTTACTTTGCATCCAACTTCTGTAACTGCAGAGTTGCACACTCATAAGACAAATGTACACAATATCCGTATGTTTTCATAATTTTCATAAGCAATACACCAAAGCTTTTGGTGGGGGAAGGAAAAACATTCACCTACATGACATTTGCAAACATCGCATTATAAAGTATTGCCATAAATTGGTTAAAAAGGCATGGCATGGTCAGTCAGGAAGCACTGCTGAACTGAGTGTCAAACAACCAATCATTACATCACCAAGAAATCTGTAAGGACCCAAATAAATGCATGGGAACAGACTGATTAGCTATTGCTTGGTATGACTGCGTTGTACTTTTATTAATGCAAGTATTAGGTTATCAAACTAGAGAGTATCACACTTGTAATGACAAATGAAGATGGCACATGCATCATGTGCGCAGAGGTGAATATCATTTTCAAAAACTAAGAGGTCAAAGCAGTGGTGTACTGTTTAGATGTCTGAAAAAAGAAAATGAAATAAATCATGCAAATATAGTTTAAATTATGGTTGCAAATATCATGACTTATGAAACATTACAATAAAACAGGATTAAAATGGACATGCCAGTATCCATGCAAACATCACCAAGTATATCACAAAGCAAATCAGTATGTACAAAACACATTTAGAAAAAACAGCACATGCAAAGATGTACCTGCGCAGGAAAAACTGAGCTAAGTGATGCGGGGTAATATTTTACTAACATGCAAATAATTTAATAACTTGAACTGGGTACAGCCCGCATGGTACCTCAAACTTTGCACCGATACATGGAGGCTAAACCATTTGCTGCCAATACACACACACCTACCGGTGGGTCTTCGGATCCGCTTCAGATCTGACACGGCCGCATTTTCCAGCTATGGCTCCGTGCTCAAGCACCTCCTCTTACCCATAATGCCAGTCTTCCTTCAGATATAGTTTGCTGCCTTATAGGAACAGGCACCTGACCAAATAGCACATTACCTACCAAAAATAACCAACAGAATCCACCTTAGCCCAGACCAGGGAAAGGAGTGCAACAATCACAATCTGAAGATAAGGTCAGGGGGAAGGAGGGAGGGACGGTGGAAAACAAATGAAGTAGAACTACTGAGATGGAACATTATGGCGGGTACATAACTTCTTTATCTGAAGCAGTTTACTTCATTTGCTCTTTAAGCTGTGGGACAGAGTCCCCAGCTACCTAGTTCTTGGGCAGCCCTCATGGAAGGACAGTCCTGAGCACTGCAGAGCCAAAGGATGCTCTGCTCCTAGAGACAAGACCTAATTTGTAATGAGAGATAAAGGTGCGAGATGAAGACCAAGTGGCAGCATCCAGAGATTCTCTAGACCAAAAGGCTGCTAATGTAGCCATAGATCGGGTCGAATGAGCCTCTCCATGGTAGAGGCAGACCTCTGAGTAAACTCGACCAATGCATTGTGAAATCCAGCTAGCAATCGTCACTTTTGAGACTGGTTTACCAAAGAAGGGCTTGGCATACGACACAAAAAGTTGATCAGACGTGTGGAAACGTTTGGTCCTGTGAAGGTAAAATGTCAATTGTCTATGTACGTCAAGCAAATGCAATTTATATTACCCCTTGTTTTGATAGTTCGGAAAAAAGACTGGCAAGTTTATAGTCTGGTTGATATTGGCTTCCAAAGCTACCTTGGGAAGGAAAGGAGGGTTAGTGCGAAGCAACACTACTATCCTTTTCTAATACCATCAATAACTTCAGAAACAATAATAAACTATCATCTGCTCTTTTCTTAGACCTCTCCAAGGCCTTTGATATGGTGAACCACATTCAACTCCTCCATACATTAAAAAAACTATCACTCAGCAATTCCACGCTGAAATGGTTCCAATCCTACCTGTCCAATAGGCAACAGGCTGTTCTATGGCAGGACAAATTATCTACATGCCTACCTGTTACACTTGGAGTTCCCCAAGGATCTATTCTTGGCCCTCTTCTCTTCACCATCTTTGTTAATGACCTGCCCACAATCACCCCCATGCCACATGCATTCAATATGCAGATGATTCGACTATCATCAGCACTGTCTCCAACCTGGCAGACCTCACTGCTTCAACCCAAGACACCTTCAACCTAATAGAAAAATGGTTCTCAAGTCGACAACTAGTTCTCAACCCCAACAAAACAAAACTACTTACTTTCTAACCTACTAACAAGACTCTTCCCCCCACCTTCTCTATTACATCCTCCAATGGAATCACTATAATCACCAGAAGCTCACACAAAGCTATTAGGTGTTACCATTGATAACTCCCTTAAATTTGACACCCATTTCAATCTTACCATCAAAACAGTCAATAAAAAGCTTGGCTCTCTCTATAAAGTAAAACACTTTCTCACTCCTCACGCTAAAATTACAATTGCCAGCACACACCTACTATCAACTCTTTTCTATGCCTCCCCCCTCTTTACAAACCTAAACAAGACAACCCTTAACAAACTTGCTTCTTGTTACAGTCACACAGCTAGATTTGCCACAAATTCCACCTTTAGAACGCACCACTGCACTAACTTGAAGCAACTAGGGTGGTTAGAGTTTTCCAGCCAACTCCATTTCAACCAACTCAAAACGGCTCACCAGATACTGTATCACCCAGAGAAAACACCAGCTCTGAAAAACATCATTAACCCCTATATTAACCTGCAATCTTTACACTCCTCCAATAAGATCTTAGCTCAAACTACCAAAGCCAATAATTCTGCTGGGGATTCTCTATTCTCAAACTTTGTAGGTAAAATGTGGAACTCCCTACCGACCATGCTCACCTCAGAACCCTCACTCCTACAATTCAAAAAAGCTTAAACCCCATCTCAATACTCTCTGGCAATGTCCCTGTTCCAAACCTGATTAACCACTATCATTTACCCTTCTCTTACCTCACTATCCTTAACCACTTTTTAACAAGGCGCCTCGCCTTTGTAACTGACCTATGTTTTTTTATATGCTGCTGCTGTTTTTTTTTTTCCCAAGATGTGATGTATCTTTATATTGTATTTAGAACTCAACTATCTTCCTTTTTTTGCATTAACAATGTTCATATGTCTGTTATGTACTTGGAGCTTTTCTCCCCGGGCCTCCGCTGAAAATGGACATGTATCCAGTCGGACTCTCCCGGTTAACAAATGTAAAATAAAATAAAATAAAATAAATAAATAAAATAAATAAACACTATTTTCATGGAAAATCATGTAGGGCACTTTGATCAACAGAGCCTGAAGCTCCGACACTCTTTTGGCAGAGGTAATGGTGACCAGGAAGGCAGTTTTCCATGTCAAACATTTCAAATCTACCGAAGCCGCAGGCTCAAGGGGGGAAGAAATTAACACCTGCAACAACAGGGCAAGATCCCACGGAGGGATGGGATCCTTTATGGGTGGTTAAGAAAAGTACCTTTGAGAAACATCTTGCACAGTTTAGAAAGCCAATGAAGACATATTAATCCCCACATAAAAGTTAGATATGGCTGCCGCTGAACCTTGACAGGGGAGAAAAGCTGGCACCCTGTTGAAAAATGCTAGCCAGAAAATCTAAAACTGCCAACAGGGGTGTTTAAAGGGATCCAAGGACCGCTGAGTGGCCCACATAGAAAAACTTTTCCATTAAGTACCACACACTTTCCTGGTAGAGAATTTGAGCCGTCACCAGGATGGACTTAACAGGGGAAAACAAACAAACCAGGAGTCCTAATAATCATGGGAACCAGAGCAGCCACGCCATGAGCTTCAGATTGTCCAGATCTGGGTGTGGAATCCCCAAAGGGTGCAAAATTTGATCTAGTCCAGAGTCCATGGAGGAACAACTAGATGAGACCTGAGTAAGGGAAACCAAACCTGTCAAGGCCAGAATGGGGATGACGAGGATCAGTGTTGCCCAGCCTTCAAGCTTTCTGCAGAAACTTCAACATGAAGGAAAGAGGAGGATTTGCGTAAAGAAGACCGGTAGGCCAAACATGAATCAAAGCATCTCTAGGGCTTTCCCCCGGTGGGGGGTTCAGAGCGAAAAACTTGCTGCACTTCGCGTTGGAAGGAGATGCGAAGAGACTGCAGCAAGGGAGACCCCATTCTCAAAAGATCTGTTTCACTACTGAAGCATTCAGAGACCACTCGTAAGGCATCAGGATAGATCTGCTGAGCCTGTCCGCTAGAATGTTGGACCATCCCAGAGTGTGCGTTACCACAAGAAAACAGCTAGTGGAAAATCACCCATTCCCACACATTCATAGCTTCGACACAGGGGACAAGATCTGGCTCCCCCCGTTTATTGATGTACCAGACCACTGACATTGTCCATCTGAATTGCCACTGTCCCTAGAGGAAGATTCGCATGAAGGGTCTGCAACGCAAGAAGAACCGGTCTTATCTTTAAAACAGTGACATGCAGATAGGTCTCTGAAGGGGTCCGGTGCCTTGGACTGTCCTTCCAGAACAGTGCCCCCCCCCCCAATAGGGAGGCAGCCACAGTCTTGGACAAGGCAGGTTGAAATGGGCATCCCTTGAAGAGATCCGGAGACTGAATCCACCAAAGGGAGTCCCTGCATGCTTTCGAGACCCTCACTGGAAAGGACTAAGGGAGGTCTAACAGACCACTGAACAGCCAGTGTCCACTGTAGTACTCTCATATGGAGCTGTGCCATAGGAAGAGTGATTGTGGTCTCCATAGTACCCAATGCCTGCAACACTGCTTCGGCTGATGCAGATAGAGTCTGAAGAATGTGTAGGACGTGCAACTTGTTTGACGTGATGAACACCCTCTTTTGTATTATGTCTAGCCGTGCCCCAATGAAGTTCAACACCTGAATCTGGAGTAAGACAGATTTGTCCATATTGATTGCGATGCCCAACCTGTTAGCTAGTCGAAGAAAGGAGCCCCTGGCTTGACTAAAGTAGATGCTCTGAAGGGGCAGTAAAGAGCCAATTGTCCAACTATGGAATGCCCTGAAGCCTCAGGCGAGCCGCTACTACCGCCATTACTGAGGGCTGTGGTGAGACCAAAGGGAAGGGATCGAAACTGGTAATGGATTGGCTCCCAGCCGGAAGCGAAGGAACCTCCGGGAGCACCAGTTCATCCTGATGAGGTAGTACGTGTCCTGGAGATCTATCAAGCACATCCAGTCTCCGGCCTGCAGATACGGCAGGATCGACTGAATCGTGACCATCCGGAATTTTGTCTTGGTTACAGACAGGTTCAATTGGGACAGATCCAAAATTGGTCGGAGATCCCCAGTCTTCTTTGGCACTAAAAAGATCCTGGAATAAACCCCGGATCCAGATTGGTCTGGGGAGACTGGTTGGATGACTCGTTTTCGTAGCAGATATTCTATTTGCACTGCTGCCTCCTCCCATTGCAAGGGTGGGATATCCGGAAGGGCTTTGCTGGATGGGGGAGGTTCTTTCAACGGGATGAAATATCCTGCCTGGGTTTTGTCTCCAGAAATGTTCTTGGGACCTGAAGTTCTTAAGACTCTCTGCCTCTAGGGCGGTGCCTGTCAAATCCCCCTCTGCCTCTGGGGGACCACGAGTCCCGAGCATCCCGGGAAGCCACTTGAGACATGCGGATCCACATCATCTTCTGGTCTTGCTAGTTCCTGGAAAAGGACCTTTGAGGCGGAGAGAAGTGGATCCAGACAGCGTCTTCCCGCCCTTCTCAATCTGGACCAATGTCTCTCAACATCTTCCACAATGGACCAATGTCTCTCTTACAGTCTTCCCGAAAAAAGAACCATTACAAGAGGCACTAGTAAAATACGCCTTTAAGTGTTCTGAAAATTTACATAAGCGGAGCCAAGCCTGAGGGGCAACGCCTGTTCCCCGCCACCCGTGCGGCTCCCTCAGTGGCTACAGCTTAAAGGGTGGCCATTCTGCTGACATGGACCCTATGGTAGACTCAGTGATTTCTTTGACTAAATCTCTCCAGTCAGATAACGTGCGCCAACTAGTGCGGCACCCTCACGGAGAAGGTCGCTGAAGCATAAGCTCCACTTTCCAGAACGATCCAACATCCTCTACTCGCGGTCAGGAGGATGGAATGTGGAGCTCTCCTGTGCAAGCTCCTTTTTGGTGGCCGCCACCACCACCATCACAGCATCCCCAGGGGACCCCGTGTGTCAGTGCAGCTCGTCTTGGGGGGGGACTTAATACCTTGTCTGGACACTTTGGAACTGGCTCTATGGTGTCCAGCTCCTTCCAAACCCTAGATGTTATTAACTCCAGAAGTGGATTGGCTGGAGAGGACACCCAAGAGGTAGATGGGCTCAAGCTAAATGTCTCCAGGAACATGGACTCTTAGGTCAGTTTTGGGGCAGACCACCTCCCCTTTGGTGAATGATCTCAATAATAGCTCCAAAAGGAGACACCCTCGGGGACCTTGGGGAATCTTCCCCTTTATCCAGGGCAGTGTCCTCAGTGAGGGACTCAGTGAGAAGAGTCCAAGTGCCTCCTCTTGCACATACGTTTGCGGGGGGCCTCCTCAGGGGGACCGTCTGGGGAGGCCTCACAAACGGGTTGTTCCAAGAGTGGAACTGCCTGGGGCACTATGGCTACGGGCTGCCTCCTTAGAAGGCAAGATGGTCAGAACCACACAAGGCCAGGGGGGACTGGACAGATTCTGAGGACGAGATGGTCTGAGGCCTTGACCCTGCGAGAACCCTCTCAACCACATTGAATGCAGAGGAGGAACAGGCCTCCTGGACAGAAAAAGCAGAAGCTGTTCCCCCTTGGCCTGACAGGGGAGTTGCAGCCGTGCCTGCTAGAGCCTAGGTGCAGAGAGGTATGCTCCTCACCTACAGACTGAGCAGAGAATACCCCCCTGGGACCAGACCCCAAGGCTCTGGCTCAGAGCTCAGATCAGACAAACTCAAGGTAGCCTCCGGCATCGAGGTACAGGGTACCATCGGTGCAGACCCCTCGACTCAGACAGTCCTATGATCCAATGACTCCAAAACCGAAGGTCAGATCGGCGGAGTAACAGGACGGAACATAGGCAGAAAGGAGCCTGTTCCGGTGGGAGGTGGACCTGGTAGGACCCCCATCGGAATATGAGGATGAACCTCCGCATCATCTTGTCCATCTCTGCTTCTGAGAGGCTCCGTGTGGAGTGGGAGGATGCCAAAATAGAACAGGAGTGCCAGTGGAGTGAGGAGTGAGGGGGAACCTAGACCGCGACTGGCTAGCTGGAAGCTCAGGTGAAAATCTCAGGGACCTGAGCAGAGGGGAAGCAGGCCTAGAGGTAGGCTTGGTCTTCAGCGGTGGGTCAAGTGGTCGGAGGATCACTTGTGAGGCTGGTCCTTTTTAGGTTTATCCCCCTCCCTGGGCCTCTTGGTAGGAGTGAGTCCCAGAGGCTGGGGAGGAAGAAGCAGCCCCTGCTTTTCCTGCAGGGGAAGAAGGGACCACGGTCCCAGCAGATGAGGGCAACAGGCTCTTAAGGATTTGTCCCGCCTGCCCTTAAGTGCTCTGGGGTTAAACCCAGTGCAAATAGAACAGGGGGACGGGAGGTGGGCAACCCCCAAACAAACCACGCACAGTGTGTGGCCAGCAGCAGGTGAAAGCTTATAGCCACACTGTGCATTTTTTTCACCCAGGCTTCGGGGCCTCAGCTATCCCATCTGCCTGTGCAACAGACACGCAGACACGAAAGTAGGAAGGAGAGAGATAGGCCTACTACTACTATAACCCTTTTTTTTTCTTAACTAGCTAGCTACAAAGAAACCCAGGGAGGTGATAGGTTCAAGAGAAAAAAAAAGGTAAGAGAAAGGTGAAAAAAAGACCAAAAAAACCCAACCTGTACCAATACCAAATGCTGGAGCTCAATGACCACGCCGTGTACTCTAAGGCAGCAAACGAGATCTGGAGAATGGAGACAGGGAGGCATTATGGGTAAGAGGAGGTGCTTTGAGCTCGGAGCCATAGCTGGAAAATACAGCCGTGTCGGATCCAAAGATCCACAGGTTGAAGAGCAAATGAAGTAAATTACTTCAGATCGCGTATTATACATACATACATACATACATACATACATACACGATATACAAAAAGGAAACCACAATAACTCATTTCAAAACTTTTCCCACCTTTAATGTTAACTAAAACCTGTACAATTCAATTGAGAAACAAAACGGAAAAAATAAAACAATAAATGTACAATAAGCTGGTTGCACCTTTTGGATTTAATTACAACATTGTCTTCTTGGGTAGGAGTCTATTAGCATGCCACATCTTGACTTGGCAATATTTTCCCACTCTTCCTTGCGACAGCGCTCCAAATCTGTCATTGCGAGGGCATCTCTTGTGCACAGCATCTTCAGGTCACCCCACAGATCTTCTACTGGATTTGGGTCTGGGCTCTGGCTGGGCCATTCCAAAATTTTAATTTTCTTCTGGTGAACCCATTCTTTTGTTGATATGGATGTATGCTTGGGGTTACTTTCATGTTGAAAGGTGAAATTCCTATTCATCTTTCTAGCAGATGCCTGAAGAGAGTTTGGGCCAAAAGTGACTGGTATTTGTAACTGTTCATAATTCCCTCCACCATAACCAAAGCCCCAGTTCCAGCTGAAAAACAACCCCAAAGCATGATACTGCCACTTCACCATGGGGATGGTATTCTTTTGGTGACGTGAAGTGTTGTTTTTGCACCGAACATACCTTTCGGAATTGTGGCCAAAAAGTTCAACCTTGGTCTCAGACCTCAATACATTTTCCCACATGCTTTTGGGAGACTTCATGTGTTTTGCAAATTTTAGCTGGGCTTGGATGGTTTTGTGTGTAAGAAAAGGCTTCCGTCTTGCAACCCTACCCCATAAGCCAGACATATGGAGAATACGGGAGATTGTCACATGTAGTACACAAACAGTACTTGCCAGAAATTCCTGCAGCACCTTCAGTGTTGCTGTAGGTCTCTTGGCAGCCTCCCTGACAAGCTTTCATCTTGTCATCAATTTTTGAGGGACGTCCAGTTACAACATCACTGCTGTCCCACATTTTCTCCACTTTTTGAGGACTGCCTTCATTGTGTTCCATGGTATATCTGATTCTGTGGAAATTTTTTTGTAACCTTCTTCTGACTGATACCTTTCAACAATGAGATCCCTTTGATGCTTTGTAAGCTCTCTGTGAACCATGGCTTTTGCTGTAGCAGGGATTGAGTAAATGTCAGGAAAATCCTACTAGATCAGCTGAACTTTATTTGGGGTTAATCAGTCTCTAACTGATGACAGGTGTGTACCCAAGAAGACTGAATGCGGTAATTAAAGCAAAAGGTGCTTCAACAAAGTATCAGTTTAATGGTGTGCACACTTGCAGCAGCTGGAGAGGCCACAAAAGTTCCTCACCAAAAGGATAAAGGGTCTCAAACATCTGTCCTATGCTGCCCGACTGAAAGAACTCCAGCTCTATTCAGTCGCTTACCGCTTGCTCAGAGGTGACCTTTGCCTAACATACAAGGCCATGTTAGACCCAGATTTGATGAATATGCTTCACCTCAAAAAATCTAGATCCGTCAGAGCCACAAGGGCGGGAGACTTAAACCTCGACACGGCTATTAATAGGATGTGCTGGAGGGATAGATTCATCACCCAAAGACTCCCTATGCTGTGGAATAAAATCCCGGTATATGTGAGGCAGAGCACCTCGCTGGCCTTGTTCAAGAGAAATCTTGACCAATGGATGGGAGATCGCAGATATACCCCAGGGATTACCTCAGTGTCACTGCTCGACAGAGGCACAGCAAAATAATGGGTATAGTTCCCCATACTAAAGGGGTGGCGTAAGCCACAAAACTATGGGCTAGGCTTGTAAATGCCCTCGGGCAGATAGCCTAGTATGAACCTAGCTTATTGCACTTTTTTTGTTTTTTATATTTTTTCCCCAAGCAGATTTTTCAACTGAATTGTACAAGTTATAGGTCACATTAAAGGTGGGAACAGTTTTGAAATGATTTATTGCGAAGAACTCCAGCTGTACTCTGTTGCATACCACCTACTCAAGAGGTGATCTCTATCTGACATACAAGGCCATGTCCAACCCAGAGAGCCACACGCTCTAGGGATCTAAACCTCACCATAAAGATAAATAGGACTTGGAGGGATACATTCCTGTCCCAGAGACTCCCCCATGCTTTGGAACAGGATTCCAATCTACATTAGGCAGAGCCCCTAAACTAACACTCTTCAAAAGAGACCTTGACGAGTGAATGGGAAACTCCAAATTTACTCCAGGGATCACTGCAGTGGCTCTGCTGGACAGAGCCACAGGGAACTAATCACTCTGCTGGACAGAGGCACAGGGAACTAATCTAAGGGGGCGACGAAAGCAAACACATTCTGGCTAAGCTTACATATATGCCCTCGGGCAGATAAAATTGTTCATAGGCAAGTACTACGTTATGTCACAAAAACCTGGCATTTTAACAGGGGTGTATTTTTACTGATTATATGTATATAAAATCTACACACACTGGGGCCATCATACTGCCACACTTTTACAGCAATGAGCAAAATTCTGTAACAATGGTTCAGGGGGACCATTAAGCACCAGGGACAAGCCTTCCCTAGTGTGTTATAAAATCAGATACAGATTCCCCTCACAAATAGGATATTCGTCCTCTGCTCCACCACATAACACCAGGGGACCATGAAATAAAACAGGAGTTGGAAAAGGCTTCAAGCCATACCTTTCAACCTCTTGGTACAAGAGGTCTGAACATCAAAAATAATTGGAAGACAAAAGGCTCAAAAATAGCAACACATTTTAAAATGATTCCCCTTATAAACTTCGAATGTTACTAGAATTAAATTTGGTCTGTTGATATACATTTCCAAAGGAACTGCACATCTGAATTTCTAAGGTCTTATTTGCAGACTTCAATCCTCATTGGTTTGCCAGAAAACCATACATTTTGGGAAACAAATCGAAAAATATGGATAGCTGAAAAGTGCTTCAGGTGCAGAAAGTACAGTTGTGAAAGCTGAACTTACAGTAGTCATCACTGCTACAGTAGTACTAGGTATATAGGTTAAATTCTGCCAAGATGCAATAGCTGTTCAAGCTTCCAAAACTTCAGGGCACCTTCCATGTGCCTGCAATGCCAAGGAGCTTGCCAAGACACAAGTTTATTCCTGCCAACAGAGGTCTGAAAAGACAACACTAGGAACAACATTCCACACCCTGGGCTAACAAACACACCAAAAAACAAGTGGGATAGAGGGAGCAGTTACAGCAGCAGTGGTCATGCAATCTACTATTGTGGAATTTTCACCTTACACAGCTGTACTAGTCACCATATCACTACTGCGGGAGTTTTAGCTACATGGTTAGATTGCCATAGCTAACTGCATTTTGGAGGTGGAAGAAGAGTGGCCTATAGAAGGAATTAAGCTTATAGTGCTTTTGAAAAAGTACAGAGGACCATGCAGCAGCTTCTAGAATACTTCTAAAATCCAAGCCTTTCCAAAAAGCCAGAGATTAAGCAAAGGCCCTGGCAGAGTAGGATTTGAACCTGCCTGGAATAGTTTTGTTATGGTGAGTATAACAAAACGGTAATAGCCTTAGACTATTTCCAAATGGTTGTATGTTTCGTTTCAACACAGGTTATCCCTTCCTAATTTCTCAAGAAAATGAGCAATTAACTCCCAAGATCTGAGAGTTACTTCAGTCAAGATTAAGTTTTCTGCAGAAATCAAAAAGTATGGAGTATCCTTTCGCCCTCATTTTTAAACTTAGGAAAAGAAAACATGGAGATCATTTGGCTTAAAAATAACCACCACCACCACTTTGGGAACTAGTCCTTTTATGCATAAAGGGACCCTGTCCCTATGGAAAATGAGATCACCATAAGAGCTTGCAACTTCAATATCCTTCTTGCAGAGGTCAGACCAATCAGTAAAAACTGGTATCCATGTTAAGAACCTCACGTCAGCCAGGGTAATAGATTCAAATGGAGCAAGTGTTAGCTTCTCTAAAATAAAATTAAGATCCCAAGGACAGGCCACTGCTTTTCTTGCATGCCTCTTGTACAAAACCCTTTAAGAACATTTGGCATGAGACTGCATTGAAAGGAGGATCCAAGATCAGACATGCTGAAATGGTCCATAAATGAACCTTGGGGGAATAAGAAAAGGCCAAAGACTAGTAACTCGCAAATACTGTAAAACCAGATTAGTAGCCCTGAATAGGTGCTGGTTATGTTGTTTGCAGCAAGAGTAAAAACGTTTCCCCATTTGCTAATCTAGGATTTTCTAGTAGGTTCTCTTTAATCCATTAGTGCCTGCTGCATGTCCTCAGTCAACAGGTGCCAAAAAGGAATTCAGCTCATATCATTTAGGTAGTCAACTGAGTAGATTATTGATGTCCGGGTGCTTCAAACACCCCTGTTCATGTCTGAGCAGATCCAGTCAGAGGAAGTTTGTGGTAATTGCCCCTGGCCATTTCCAAAGGCTAAAACTAGTTGCCTGGGATAGAAGGAAGTCAAGACAATGATATTTATATTATTCCTTTTGAATCTTTAGAAGTACTCTGCATATTAATGGAAAGGGCAGAAGAAAAGCATATAGGAATATTCCTAACTAACGAAAAGAAAAGGCATTCATCTTCCAGGCCTTCTTGCATGAGAGTCTTGGAACAGAATCTTGCCAGTTGATTGTCCAGAGTGGATGCAAAGAGGTCTACTTGAGGAAATACCCACAGATGAATCAAATCTTTAAGACCCTCTGATCCAGTTTCCATTCACGAGGTTCTGCCTTGGTCCTGCTCAGCCTGTCTGCCATTCAATTTTGCTCTGATGGAATGTAGGAAATCTGTAGAGTGAGACTGTGCTGTAACCCAAGCTAACATGGCTAGTCAGCAGAGAGGGCAAGACTCATCTCCCCCTCGCTTACTGATGCACCCACATGGCTGGGGTATTGCCTGTAACCCCCTGAACAGGTCCCAGGGACAGAAGATGGTTCACAGAGTTGAGTGCCTTGATCAGGGCAAGCGTCTCCTTGATGCTTGTGTGCTTGCTCGTGTCTGTCCTTGGTGTCCCACACTCCTGCACTTTTTGCAGTGACAGCAGGTTCAGGAGGGAGAAGTCTGAAGCATCTGTAGTGACAGACCGCTTTGGAGCAGGAAGGGAAAAGGGGAGACCTGAGATTTCAGATATCACTGCATCCTCTCTCATGGGGATGACCCTTCCCCCCTGTTGTAGAAGGAAGTAGTTCACAAAAACGGATAGCCCAAAGAAGAGCCATAAAGACAACAGAGTGGACTATTGAGGATAAGAAAGAAATTATGTATTATGGAAAAAGCCCCGAATTTCCAGACAAGATATACAAAAAGTTTCAGAGAAATTAGAGGAAAGAATAATACTTACACAAGTAAAACTGTCAGAAACTTCAAATAAAAGTGTGTTCATTAAAACAGATTTGTGAAAAATTAGACCACGAAACTTTGACCTGTTTGGAAAAAAAAGAAGCATCTGAGAAGTACGAAAATATACACAAAACCCAGAGATATTTGGGAAGTATAAAAAAAGAAATGTGGACATGGGAAAGAAAGATACCTGATATGGTGCAATCGTTATGCAAAGGCAAAAACAAAAATCAATAAATACAAAGAAGGCAGCCAGCCCCAAATAGAAAGAGAAAGAGGCAAAGGCATCCAGATATGGAAAATGTCACAATAAAAAAAAAAAAAAAAAAAAAAAGAGGGAATGTAGAAAAGAAGATTAGTAAAGTAGAAGTTAATTTGAAGAATTGAAGTTAAGGAGTAGCTGCAAAGTTAAGGATTCAGTGTAGAAAATCTAATTCAGAAAGCATGACAACAGAATAGAGCAATGGACATCCAAATTAAGGGGAAACCAGTGTAACGGGAAGCAATTGGTCAGGTGCCATATGAAGATATTTTGGAGCCTTCCACAGGAAACCAGTGCAAACGTTCACTTGAAGCTGGATGGCAAGGGAAGGAACAGGAAACTGTGGCATCTCTGACAGTCAATGTTGAGGAGTGAAAGGCCAGCGAGTTCCCATATGGACAGAGCAACGGGTGGCACAGCATGAAATTGAAGAGAATGTGCCACGGGAAGATGCTACAAAACTTTCTACAAAATGCACACAGGAAATGGAAAACAAAAAATGTGCCCTCAGTTTAGAAGAAAATGAGATAAGAAAAGAGATGCTTGATTTAATAGAAATAAACATATTAAGATCAATGAAAGAAATGCAGAAGGTCAATAAAACCCCAAAAGTCAGAAGTTTGATAAAACAAATAAAATACAGTAATTAGGACCGTCCCATTGAGATCCATGCAATATAACAGAAGTAAACAGGATACATTACTGTGCATCTAAATTGATACCTGATAAAGGTGTACCACAAGAACACAGGGTAGTGAGGGAAAGGAAAGGGAGAAATCTAATACCATCATGGAAGTATCAAATATAGGTTCATAGGTTCATACTAGGCTATCTGCCCGAGGGCATTTACAAGCCTAGCCCATAGTTTTGTGGCTTATGCCACCCCTTTAGTATGGGGAACTATACCCATTATTTTGCTGTGCCTCTGTCGAGCAGTGACACTGAGGTAATCCCTGGGGGATATAGAAAACTATAAAGCAAATTAAACTTCTGTTTAGAACATACATTTTTGAATTCAAAGGATTTTGTATAGACAGCTACAAGGGACAGCCATAGGAGCAGCATTTGCCCCCATGTATGCCAACCTGTTTATTGGACTTTATGAAGATCAGTATATATACAATAGCTATTTTAGGAAACGTGTGGCGAGTTACTATAAATACACAGATTTAATTTTTATACGTAAAGGATGACAAAATCAGATAGAGGGGTTCATTTCTAGTTTACATCAAAATAGATTTAACATTTAGTTTGATGGCTTATAAATATGTAATGTAGTGCATTATCTAGATGTAACCCTACAAGGTGACAAGAGTGGTCCCATACAGACAAGGATACATAGGAAATTTGAACACTATGACCATGTTTTGTTTGAAGAAAGCGGACACCTTCCCCACACACTAAAAGCTATTCCTTATGGAGAATTTTTGAGAATAAGGAGGTTGTGTAATAAGGAAAAATGTCAACAAGAGTTAGAAAAAGCTAAACAAGTGTTCTTGAACAGAGGATGTGAGGAAAATAGTGGAGGAAGGCAGAGGAAATTATAGGTCCAGAAAGAGATCAAAGAATAAAACATGAAGTTAAAAATGAAAGTCAGGAACTAGAAAAATTACATTTGGTTACCAAGTACATGTTATTCTCAGAGAAATTAACTAGTATAATAAAATATTTTTGGGGAAATCTAGAAAATTTAAAAAATTTAGATTTAATGAACATGCAGTTACAGACAAACATCTTACACAAGGGGCAGGAGTATGAGATTTTGTAGTGCATGGGGGATTCTTGTTTACCTATAACAAGAGAAATAAAGAGTTAATGTTAAACAGTAACTATCCTGTGTTGAAAATGTATAAGTTGCAAATATACAGCAAGTCGTTTTGAAACGAAAATTGTAAAAGGTTTCAAGTAATGGGGACTTATGGATGTCAGCGTGAAGGAGTAATATATGGAATTAAATGTCTATGTAATAGGTTCTATATACGAGAGTAAAAAGTTTTGCAACTAGGTTAAAAGGAAGATATTAGAGATATAAAAAAGGGAGAGTGGAAAATCCAGTAGCTCTACATTTTCTGTATGCACAGGGTTGTGACCCAAGTGGGGCAGAAGCCACTATTTTGGAACAGATTAAAGATGAGGGAATTAATACAAGTAATATTAAAAGAAGGCTTTAGAAAAAAGAATCAACTTTTATTTTAAAATATGGCACCCTTTACCCTGGTGGATTAAAACAGGGAATTTAATTGGAAGTGCATGTTGTGATTAAACAAATGCTAAAATGCAATTGGATAATTGTTAGTATGAACTTGTGTATTTAAAAATGAAAGAAGGGTTAGGTATACTCTGTAAAGGCGCAACAGCCAAGGTGCTACAGAGATTTACTCTTGCTTGACGTCTGTCTGGATTTTACTGCTGCTTTAACGGTTTTACGTATCTGGAGTTATTAAAATCATTCTTTGGTATCTGGACTACTGGCCATTTCTGTTCATGGTTATACAGCAACTTTTCAGTCATTTGTGGTGGTATAAAACTACAAAGCAATTAAGACAACTGTCACTGTTGGAAGAGGGAACAGATCAACAAAAACAAACACTTAAAAAGACAGACGTGATAAAAGAAATGCACTGTACTAGAACAGATCAGGCTCCATCATGCATTATCGCAAATAAATGAAGTCTCAGCGCAGGTGGAAAGATCCACAGATAAATAAAGGAAAAGTACAAAATAATCAATTTACTGATGACCCAATTGGGAAACAAGGTAAAAGGAATTGAAAGGACTACCAGAAAAAGAAATGCATCTTGGAGAAGTACTTATGAATATCCCATGGAACACAAAGATGCTAAATGGATAGAAAAACTAAAAGAAAGAATTAAGAAATTTAAGGGTACAGGATATGAAATGGAATGAACAGCCGAAGAGATTAAAATAAAGTTAATAAAAGCCTCTAAATGGAGAAACCCCAGACTCAGATGCAATACCCAATTTCTGGTTAAAAGTATTAACATCTTTGCACAAAGATTTATCCACGAGTCAGAACTATTTATATCCGCACCCCGAACAGACACAAACCTAGTTAACAGGAAAAAACAATGCTCCTACTTGAGAGTGAATCTGCAAGCTACCCTAAAAATTATACGCCAATAACTTGCCCTGACAACATAGAAAATTATACACTGGAATTGATGCCGACAAGTTTATAGTTATTTAGCAGAAAACTCAATTATGGCAAAACAAAAGGAACATAAAAAGTCATATGGAACAAAGGATCATTTGTTGTTAAAAGTCATAGTGGAGAATTGTAAAAAGGGGGAGAATCCAAGTATGGCATGGACTGACTACAAAAAAGCATGACAGTATCCCACAGTCATGGATAAAACAGTGCTTAAAGTATAAGATACACCCTACACTGATCAACTACATTACAGTGACCATGAAACAGTGGCAAACCACTTTGCAATTAAGCCATGAAAGGACAAATTATTATTCCAAGGAGAAAATTTTAAAGTAGGACATCCAGGGTGACTGTCACAGCTGCTATTCTGTCTTGCCCTTAACCCATTACGCTGTCTACCTAACAGCTTAGGCGACGGCTATAATTTGGCTCCTAGAAACAAAGTGCAAGAGACTCATCTTCTCTTTATTGAAGATTTAAAACTGCATAGCTCATCAGATGAGGAACTGAAAGCACAACTGTAAGTTGTCAAAACTTTTTTCATATAAATACAAGAATGTCATTTGGTCTTGCTAAATGTGCAAAAGCAACCTTTAAAGCAGGAAAACTCCAGCACCAAGAAAACATCAGTCTGGAACAAGAATGTGAGCAAGAGGGAGTGTATAAATATTTGGGAACCGATGAAGGATCAACAATAAAATAAACAAATGCAAATAAAACTTAGTAAGAAATACTTAGAAGACTTAATCATGAAAACAGTGTTGACATCTACAAAAAAAATTCAAGCTATAAACTAACCTAATTTGCTCTTCCTGTCCTAACTTACAGTTTTGGAGTGATTAACTGGCCCCAAATGTGTTGGGCAGATTAGACAGGAAAACAAGAATGCTTCATACTCACCGAATGACTTACAAAAAAATCAGTGTATACCAAGATTATACCATTCCCTGTTCCGAAAGGAGGGATGCGCCTGCTTGAAACTGATTACATGTACAGATCTGCAATCATGGCACAGCCCACATCTGCTGACCTCACAAGACCCAAACATAGTGAAAGTTTTTAAACAAGAGGAGAATAACTCCGAGATGACTTCTCCGATTAGTTTAGTAGAAGCGTATCAGCATCAAGCAGGAATGGAAATCAAACCAGAAATTGATAAAAATCAGGCAGCAACTGAATGTGCCAAAAACAAAAGAATATAAGGTGAAATATAGTTGCAAGTATAGAAAACTTCTGGAAGAACCTCATGTTGATCAGGATCAAATGTAGGAATGGTTAAGGAGAGACTAATTCAAACCAAGAGCTGAAAGGTTAATATTGGCAGCCCAAGAGAGTGGGCTACGTACACGTTTTATGAACTCCACTGAACAGGTGGGAGAAACGGGTTCACTTGGAATCTCGAAATACTGAAAATGTTGAATTTCAGTATCTTCAGACAAACGTGTCGAATCTGCAGTTGCGCAAAACTGCAGAATATCAAACCCAGAAATGTCAAACTCGCAGTAGTGACTGTGCATTAGGCAAGTGTAATTTTTTAAAGGGTTTTGGGAAGGGCATGTGTGTACGAGTGTGTTGGGGAGTTTTAGGTGTGTTGGGGAGTTTTAGGTGTGGGTTAGAGTAGGTAGGTAAGAGTGAGTGTGGTTGAGAGTGGTGGTGTTTGTATGTATGTGACGTGTGTTTGTGCAAGTGGGGTGTAGAATATGTGGTGGGTTTTCTGTCTTTTGGTTTTTAGTGCGACCTCGGAGTTAGTATATAAAAGTAGTGGGGGGTGCAGGGGAGCTTGCCCCCCTGCTTATAGGAAGGGTGTGTGTGTGTGTGCGCATTTGTTTTGGTTTGTTGTAGTGTCGGGAGGTAGGTGCATTTGAGTTTGCTTGTGTTCATTGTTTTGACAGTCGCAGTTTTGGGTTTGAGGGTTTTTGGCTTTATAGTCTTGAGATACTGAAATTCGACAGTTCAGTATTTCAGGATTATAAAAAGTGAATCTGGGAAAAACACAAATGTAGGTTTCATATACAGAGAACTGGAAACAGTTGCACTTGTTGCTGGTTGAGACATATTAATGGCAAGAGGATTGTATACTGAAAGGCATAAAATGTGGCAAAAAGGGCGGCCACAGTGGTGCAGTGGTTAGCATTGCCACCTCACAGCAAGAGGTTCTCCGGTTCGATACTCGGCTGGGGTGCCTTCTGTGGAGTCTGTATGTCCTCCCTGTGGTCGCGTGGGTTTCCTCCAGGTGCTCCGGTTTCCTCCCACATCCCAAAGAATGCTGTAGGTGGATTAGACACGCTAAATTGGCCCTAGGTGTGAGTGCATGTGTCCCTTCTGTGGAAGGGTGGGTGCCAGGCTGGCAACGTGACCGTAAAACTCCACTGCCCATCATGAGCGGACAAGGTGATCTGCTGTGGCGACCCCTAGCCGGGAAAAGCCGAAAGAAGAAGAAAGAAGATAAAATGTGGCAAGACTGTTGCACTGAGGGTTGTGCAAACTTTATGGTATTGAAGTGGCTGAAAAACACTGGAAACATGAGCCACAAAGCATCACAGAAAATGAAGTAGTCTACATCACATGGGATTAACCCATTACTGCCAGTTCAAAATATAGATGCTAGACAGCTGGATATAGACGTCCATGAAGAGACAAAAGTAGCACTGACAACTGAAATCACATAGTGTCTTGCATACAGAAACAGTCAAAATATCAGGATTTGCAGGCAGAAACAGCAGCAATGTAGAAGATACTCGAACAATTCCAATAGTAGTAGGAGCAACAGGTCTTATAAAAAAAGAAATCTACAATCGTACTTGGCTACATTACCAATACATGTAACCCCATACAAACTGCAGGAGGAGTCATTACGGAGCATACTGCGAGTGCATTGAGGAGGACTTTGTCTTAGGAATGGGGTCCATTCCCATCATGGTATAAGAAAATCAAAAGACTTGGAGAAATTAAAAGGGCGTCTTGTTAGGAGCATCATGAGAATCATATATGCCATGAGACCCAAAGTCCTGAAGTATTCCCTCACAGCAACAGAAGCAGAGTGGAAAACTAGAGATAGCTCTAACGATCCATTTTTTCTTGAAAAAGAAAAGCTTTAACCGAGGTGCCTGGCTGTCATCCCAGGAACATAATCCTCTGTGAAGGAGTCAAGGACTACTGAATATTCTCCTGGATTCCAACTTGTGTAAGATCCCTCACCCAAGAGATTCCAGACACTTTGAAAAAGACTGTGCAAAAATAAGCATGTCGTCTAAACATTGGAAAGGGTTATACCTTATAACCTGCAATGAGGTATAACTGGAGCTAGATACTTTGGACTATCCACTGCACCAAGAGTATGTTCACAAACAGCAAGGCAGAGAACTGAATGTGATAGACAAAGCCTGAAGAAATGTCTGAAATCTGGATAAATAGGGATGTGATAAGCATCTTTTAGGTCTAGTGCTGCCAGGAAACTTAACAGGAAAATGCAACAGGTTGTGAAGTAACATTTTGAGTTCAGGCACTATAGCAAACAGATTTAGGAAAAAGGATCCAGAACTGGGTCTCCAAGCATTCTCTGTCTTTGATACCAAGATCATCAATGAATAAAAACCTTTTCTCACCAGAGGAACTGGTTCTCTCATTTCTTGGGACAGCATGTGATGAAGAGCAGCTGGAAAGAGAATGAGTAATGACCCCCTTGAGAGGGGGAATCCCCTTCAACTACCATATGTAACCTTGAAGGATTTTCAGAATCCACTTGTCCGAAAATTTCTTGCGAGAGAGAAAAATCCAGATTCAGACCTTCAAGAAAAGGGGGCGGGGCATAAGGTCTCCTGAATATTTATGGATACTTGACTGTCATTAATTTTGAGAGGTTCAAGACCTTTTTAGAATCCTCTTGCCTTCTTAAAGGTCTGTTTACCTGAATTTTGTTGAGATTGCTTATATTTGTTTTGCCAAAACTGGATGGAGAGAAAATCCATTTGACAATCTGGAAAAGGAGGGCTGAAAAACCAGGATGGAGAAAATCCATTTGACAATCTGGAAAAGGAGGGCTGAAAAAACAGATTCTGGATCAGCTTGCCTCTTTCATTACAGTTTTTGATTCAGCTCTGTAGCAGAGGAGTTGAACACTAAATTGTTATCCAAGAGAGAATTTAAAATCTTAACATCTAGGGAAGTTCTGAGAATGCAGCCATGCCAGCTTTCTCAAAACAGTAACAGTGGTCATAGCACTTGGAGGTAGTATCAATTATCATACACACTGCAAAAGTACAGTTGTGTAAAAATAACAGTAGATGCCCTTCTCTTCACTGTTGCAATATTCATTGCATTACAAATCCCCTGCCAAGGGTGGCCCAATGTCCAGCCAGTATAACAAAGCCTTAGGTTGCTTTACGGTATATGTTGTACTTATGCTCCTCACATTGCATAGGGCATAAAGGGGACATCCAGATGTACCATCCTCAGAACCGACAGCCTCAGTAGGAATGTCAGTCCAAGGAGAGGGGTAACAGGTACATCCAGAAAACCAAAGGACCAGGGGGAAGAGGGCGGGAGAAAATACTGCAACAGTGAAGAAAAAGGTCATCCACAATTATGGCAAGATTTTTACAAAACTATACTATGTCCTTCCGCGGTGGTACATCGGTAGCGTTGTTACTCACAGCAAGAGGTTCTCCCGTTTGATTCTCGGCTGGGCTTGAGAGTGCCTTCTGTGTGGAGTCTGCATGTCCTCCCCGCGGTTGGGTAGTGTTCGAAAGACATGCGTGCGTAAATGGGCATGCCTTCATTGAAGGTTGGGAGTAGAGCTGGCACCTCAGGGTTTTGTAAAAATCTACTGCCAATCATTAGCGGACCGGAGTTCCGCTGTGGCGACCCCTTACCGGGAAAAAGCCGAAAGACAAACAACTATGTCCCTCCATTTCACTGCTGCAGTATTCTTTCCATTAGCGTGCCAAAGCTCAGGAAGAAACTTGGGAGGAGGAAGGATCAGCAGAGCCTTCTAGGAAGTCATGAAGGATAGCCCAGGAAAACCAGTTCTAGCACTGGAGATTCCATACAACTTTTACTGCTTGGTAAATGTATGCACAAAATTCCAGGTAGCTGCCTCAAGAATAGTGTTAGTATCTAAACTCTTAAAAAAACTGCAAGAAGCCACAGCCATAGTAGAATGAGCCTTAGACTAAGAAAGGCTCTCACAATGAAAGGAACAAAACCAGCCTTAGAGATCCAAGAAGAAATTTGCTTGGATACAGCTAATCCTAAGCACCTAGGATAAAAGGAAACAAAGCTGATCAGATTTTCTAATAGTCACAGCCTTACCCAAATAAATCTGAGTTATGCACATCCAATATATGCAGCATCTTCTCAATAGCACATTGCAGAGAAGAGAAAAAGTGGGAAAATAGACTAAGGGACAACTCATTCACCACTTTGGGCATAAAAGGACTAGTACACAAGGACACACTGTCCTTATGAAGAAAAAACAGAAGACAAGCCATAAGGTCTTGACGCTCAGTTCTTACTTCTGCCAGACCGGTGTCTAAGAGAAGAAGTATGGACTTCAAAGAGAAATGCTGCAAGGAAGCTGAAGCTACATGATCAAAAAGGAGCCAGAGTCAATTTTTCCAAAACAAAATTAAGGAAGGAGGAACAGGCTTCCTGAGAGGCCCAACATGAAGGATGCCTTTTAGGAATGGTTTAGCCTCAAATCTAGAAGCTAAAGGAGGAGAAAGGCAGACAAGCAGAGACAGCTGATAAATGGGCCTTAACAGAAGAATAAGCCAACGCAGCATTGAGTAATTCACTCTTCTAGATAAGAGAACCAAAGGTGTATCCACTGAAAGTGGATCCAGGTTGAGAAAGAAAACAGGAAACCCTCCTCCATTTGGATAAATAGGATGTTTTAATATTGATTTTCCTGGCCTCCTGCAGGATCCTAAGCATGTCCTCGGGGGAAAAAAAAAGTGTCTATGTTGAATCAAAATCCTAATCATCCAGAGTGTCATCTGAAGAGTGGACAGGTTAGGGATGGATGAGTGATCCCTTGCCTGTGCGAGTAGGTCCACCCTGTGAGGTAATTTGTGATGACTGCCCTTGGCCAAATTCAGAAAAGGAACCAGTGCTCTCTCTGCCAAAAGGACCCCCCCCCCCCCCAAGATTTTGGGAACATTTTGTTGAATTCTGAACACCACATTTGGAATGAGGGGAAGGGGAATCCCCCTTACTCTGGCACAAAACAGAGGGAGCTGTAAGTTCAGAGGGGAGGCAAATAGATCTATTTGAGGAGTATCCCACTGCTGGATAATGTCCAGAAATGCATCCATGTGAAGCATCCATTTGTAGGATTGAGTTAAGCACCTGTACAGAGCGTCTGCCACAACATTTTGACCTGAGGAAATGTAAACTGCCTGAATAGAGTCACTTGATACTAGACAGCAAGATCCCACACCAGGAGTGGGAACTGGCAAAAGTTAAAATCTGGATCCCCCCATTTGTTTACATCACTGTGGTACTATTTGTATGTAAATACCTTGAAAGATCTTGGTGGGGGGGGGGGGTGAAAAACCTGAAGCGCCAGCAGAAGAGCTCTCATCTCAAACACTGATATGCTCTTTCTGGTGAAGAGGTGACTATACCCCCTGCACCTTTAGGGAGCCAAAAGCGGTTCCGCATCCCATAGCTGAAGCATCTGTGAACCCCGAAGCATCTGTGAAGCACGCCTGCAAGGAAAAAGGGGGGATGAAAAGGGAGCCCTGGATTTAGAGACATCTACTGGATTTACCATTGAAGTTCATTCAAGATAGAAGAGGAACTACAAACTCTAAAGGGATGCGCATGTTGACACCAGACTTCAGGAACCATTGAAACTTTCTCATGTGGAGTTTTGCCAATGGGAGCAGAGAGATGGCGGATGCCATGAATCCCAGAGCTCTTAAACACCTTGGCTATAACAGAGGCCAGAGGAAGAAGAAGGAAAGGAATGTCAAAACCTTGAAAGGAGGCAGGGACGCCAGCAAAGGCACTGTGCGAATCCTGCACCCCAGAAAGACATGGTCCTGAGCAGGAGTCAGGAAAGACTTTTTGAAGTCTATTATGAACCCTGGACTTTGAAGAAGAGAAGTGGCAAAATGAAGATTTTGCAACAGGATCTCTGGAGAGGAAACTTGAAACAAGAAGTCACCCAAGCAAGGAACTACTTGGATCCCTTGAATCCTGCAAAAAGCAAATAACAGTACAGAGACATTTCTTGAATACCCTTGAGGCAACAGAAAGGCCAAAGGGCAAATGAGAGAACTGAAAATGCCAGAAAGCAGAAAAAATGTAAAAACTTCCTGAAAAGGGGATGGATAGGAATATGGAGCTAAGCATCTCCGAGATCCAGAAAACACCACGTAAGCATGAGGATGCACAAGAGGGATTAAAGTCTGAAGAGACCACATTGGACAGGAGGGCAACTTCAGCACAGAAAAAAAAAAGTTTAGATAAGTGATATCTAGAATAGGTCTCCAAGTAACCTTTCTGGGCAATAGAAACATCCTGGAGTAACCCCCCCCCCCTTGGGGCACAGGCACCTCTGAATAGTACCAGAGTCAAAGCACCTCCTGAGGGGGCTGAGGAACACTCACAAAAAAGGGGGAAGGGATTTCCAAACCGTGAGAGCGAGCGCATGAGGAGAGTGGGAAGAATAGGATAGTCAGACAGCACCTGGTTTATCTGAAAAAGGAGACTTTTGAGGCACTGAAGTCTGAGTAGACTTAGGAGGAGCCCACCTGCCACCTTTTTTGCCCTTAGGAGGAGATCGAGATTACCTGCGAATAAATTTAGACAGGAGAAACAAACATGTTGAAGTTCCTGTAAAGCCTTGCATTTATTCTGAAGGGACTTAAACACATCAGCAGCAGCTCCACCAAACAAATGTTTGGTATCAAGAAGGGCATCCATCAACTTAGCCTTAATAAACTATGAACCTACATCAGGCAAAGGCTGAAGCTAAAGCAAAGAATACCTAATCACTGACCCAAAAACAGCAGCCCTAGATGAAGCATCTGTTGCATCAAAACTACACTTGATGGAATGACAAACCACTTGGGAGAAGTCCCTAACAGGGAAAGAACAGAAGTTTTATCGTTCAGTCTGGAAGATCAGAAATAACCTGACAAGCCTGGGATAGAGCCAACGAGCACCTGGACACATGGGTCTGATAATTAACAGCCCTAAAAGCCACGGTAGCAGAGGTGTAAACCTTCTTGACTAGTCTTTCTATGGTTCTGCTGTCCATCAGAAGGCAGTGACTTGGGTGAAGGAAGTAATTGAGAGGGCTTTTCAGAGGCTACAAACACCATCGAGGGGGGTCAGTAGCAGGACACTTGTACAAAAATGTAGTCCTCAGGAACCGTACAGAATCTCAAGGTTTCTTGAGAGCAGGGGGCTGCGAGTCTGGAGCCTTAGATGCATTGGAGGAACTGTAGAAGGTTTAGACAAGTCCATCTGCAGCAACTCATGGCATCTTTTATGAAACTCAAACCTGGGCACAATCCTATTTAAAGTACTCCATCATCCTGGATATTGTGTCCCTCAAAATAAATCTCTTCTAAGTATCAAGACGGGTAGACTCCTCTTCCTCAGACCTATAGTCCAAAGGAGAAGGATTCTGAGAATAAGCAAGGATTCCACGTCGGAATCCAACTCCTCCTCAGAGGAATCCTATTCCCTGCATCTTTTTAGGGGAGTATAGAGGACCAACATGCTGGAACAGAAACTCCCCAAGGTGCTTTCAATGCCAAAACACTAAACAGACCCTGAGTGAAGGCCTGCGATTCACTCTGGATCCTTAAGACCAGGAGAAATAGGTTTAGTCTTCTTGAATGGTACATCTGCCTTATAAAATTTTTAAGCCTCTAACTCGAAGACTGTATTCAATGATGGTAGTGAACTTCTACGACTAAATATCTGAGGAACACCCTTGGGCCCCTCAGAAATAAATCAGCCATGGTTCCCCTGAGCGTCCAAAACAGGGGGTTATGAAAAGCCTCATCGGACATGCTTATAAAGTCGGATCCCCCACTGGCCTCCAACCCAGTCGCAGCAGAGGAAGCCAAAGAAAGCCAGGTGATCCTCCAGGTATTCACTCATCTCGGCAGAGATATCCAGCAGAGGCTGAACAGCAGAAGATCCCAGCCTAGGCTTCTTGGCCTTCTTCACAGACTGCTGTCCCGCAGAGCAGGAAGTACCCTCCATTATGTCTTTTGCAAAAAGCTCAAAACACTGACTTTTGAGATAACCCGCCAAAGATGGTCTACTAAGAAAGGTTTTAGGTACAAAAGCCTGACAAATGAGCAAGTCGTATTGTCATGAGATACACCTAAGCAAAAGACAATGGTCGTGGTGTTCTGAGAAATCTGTCCCCCACATTGGCATTTACCCTTCTTGGATGACATGAAACCCCACAAGAAACAATAAAAAGGATAAGTTAAATAAAAAAAAATGGAATGGGCATTCAGACAAATGACCACGTAATGGCATTCAGACTGGTGGCAAAAGTTCTGAGGATGGTACTTCCAGATGTCACTTTCATGCCCTACTCTACTCAAGGAGCATACATGTCATGTATGGCATAATATAAAGCAACCTAAGACTCTGGTATACTGGCTGGACATCAGGCTGCCCTTGGCAGGGGATCCCTAATCTAAAGAATATTGCAGCAATGAAATAGGACATCAGTAAGTACTGACCTGTACAACAGAAGAAAAGTTATTTGAAGCAGATTTTCGCTCAAGACCTGCACAAAGTTTGTTCTGGCAAACTGTGAAAGTATGAGGCATGTTTTAACACAAGAGCCCGATTTTCAGAATTTTCAAAGTACACACTTTCTGATAAGTATGGGAAAAGTGATGGTCAACTTCAAGCCTACTCATTTCTTGTATCCAAGTGCTTTGCAGCAGGGAGATCAACTACAGGTATAGCTGCTGGGTCAGGTTTGTGAATTAAAAAAAAAAGACACACTGGAAATATCTGCATTTTTAGGGGCAGCTGGCAGACTATCAGGAAAAATTAGAGAATGTGTATAATGCCTGTAAATCAGACAGGAGGAATGTGATGCGTACACGTTCCAGAAAATCCTTTAAAATCCTTTTGTAACTTCTCACAGTATTTTCTAACAGACTGAGAAACCTGTGTTCTTTCACAGAAAGCACAGGCACATTCTAGCAAAAGTTTGAGAAAAACACCCACAGGAAGAATCAGAAACCAGAGGGAAAAAAATCTTAAATCCCTGCATCTTCCTGTTCATATTCAGAATCTTGACCTCTTCAGGAAAAGAGGAATCACTTTCTTTTACCAGAAACCTTTTTACAAGAAGGATCAATAGCCTGAATTAATGAGCCAGACCCCAGTAAACTATCTGTATCCAAAAGAAATTTGAGTAGACACATGCTTGGCTTTGCTTCTCTGACCAGAAAAATGGTGTCAACCACGTTATAGCGGCAGTAGCTGCATTCCCAGCATTCCAATCCAACAGGTAACCTCCCCTGTTTCCTCTCCCATGTCCAACAAGAGTGGCTCTCCCTCGCCCACTGAGGGGACCCCAACAGCCAAATCGATGTGGCTAACCCCTGGTCCACTTTGGCTATAGACACTACACCAGAGGGATCTTGGGTAAAAGGTAAGAGGTCCGACATACAACAAAATGGCCACAACAAAGTCTCCCACCTGTGGTGAAGCAAACTGCTAGCCTGTTGTGGTGGCAAATGCTATTTGCTTCACTTTTTGTTAGACGCTGAAGGATCAACCAGGGGGCCAGTAGTCTGTAAAATGGTCAAGCTGAAAATGGAGTCTTTCCCAGGGAAGACCAGTAGCAATTGCCATAAACAGTAGCAGTCCACAAAAAGCTATTTTGACAGGAAAAAAAAAGGCACTTTCTAACCCCACAAATGAAAAAGGAACAATTTCTCCACAGAAAATAAGTGTTTTCAATTACTTTAGACTACCTTTAAGCTGACAAGAGGACCGCTCTCTTCACCAGCAGTAAAGTTCTGAAGGAATTCATACCCAGACTTATGTTTTGGGCAGTTCAAGCTGCTTAACAGTTTGGGTCATGGAAGGTGCCCTGAAGCTTTGGAGGCTGGCCAGCTGCTATATCCTTGGCAGGATTAACACCCACATAGCCAAGGCCACTGCATTAGTGATCAATGAAGAAAATCAAAACTATGAAGCTGACATCTGAACATTATGCGATGATGCAGACATCTGAGAGGTATGCCTGTAAGAGGCAAAAGAAACATCCCATCAAATCAGAAACAGTTGAGAGGGTTGGGAGGGGCAGTCAGTGTGAGTGGAGGTTTCAGAGCAAAGTCAGGAGAGATCAGGGAGAATTTTCAAAATGTGACCAGTCACAAAGTTAAGAGCAACAGGTGGTAGAGTCAGAGTCAGTTTCTGAAATCCAGGGATCATATTAATTTGCGCTGTGGTCTCATCTCCACTGCCCTGGTCTATTCTGCTTCAAATTTACTTGGTTAGAAGTTGTGTATATCATGGTTTGGGGGACTCTCAGACTTTCTACCTTTAACTGATCAGACTAATCTCCCACCAATCATCTCTGGAGTGTGGAACACCTCAGGACCATCATTAAGACCATTATTCAAGTTGTTTATTCTACAACTTGGAGATCTTGACAGGTCTGCATTGATATTATGCAGATGACACAATGTACACCTTCTTTCAAGAGTGCAGTGCATCTAATTTCTAGCATATCATCTGGAAGCCACACACTCCAACTTGCCACATTTTAACTGATAAACTAAACACTTCCTAGAATGACTGGCAATACAAAACTACCTTCTGAGATTACTCTGCCTTGTTATTTCCACTCTATCCAAGATAGCAATAAGTCAGAAATTGTAGCTAAAGTGCAAAATTTTAGTGTTAATTCGCTGCTTGATCACAAAGAATAAAGACTGGGTGTTTGCACTTCTTAATTTCATCTGAAGCATACAGCAAAGATCAAATCACTCAATAGTGCAAAGGATTTCTGTTACTCAAGACCTGGTTTCTTATCCTGATCACTGCAATCATATTTACCTGGGTTACCCATCACATACAGACTACCTGCAGCTTATATAGAACTCAATTGTGCCAAAAATAAACATTACCTTATACTCTAGAGACTGCAGAAGAGTGCTGTTGGTCTTAACTCCCTTTTATCTGCATGGGAAAGTGGTCTCTGCTGCCCCCTCCCTGGGGAGAAAAACTCAGCCTTTAATTAATGGCCACTTGACTAGTAGAAACAAAAGTGTAGCTTATCAGGAACATTTCTACTGGGACAGAAGATATGTTAAAGAAAATGAAACAATCTATGGTATTTTGTTAGCAAAATACAAACTTAGATGATGCATCGGCACTGAAATGACAGTTTCTATGCGTTACTCTATTCCATACGCACACTTTAATAAATTCACAGCGTGGATTTTTAATGTTCTGTTCAGACATTCATGCATCTTTAAGTGGAGACTTGCACGATCAAATGTATTGTGCAGTTGTAACCAATGACCATCTGACCACAAAAACAATACTAAGCACTTAATACAAAACCGAGCACTTGAAATATTAAGACACAAATTACCAGGAGCTATGAACTGGCATTCAAACTCAACCATAACTTGTGTATAAATAAACAGTCAAAAATGTTACAAAAAGCATTTTTAAATTGTTCAGTTATAACCCTGCATTGATACATACCATTAAGAGGCCTAAAGAGCCAAGAGAATGTACCAGGTTACCAAAATGCATCACCTTTGGTTTGGTGCAAAAGCATCTACAGGGCAGTGAACTTTTACCATCCTGAGAAAAATGCCACCGCCAAAAGTATACGGACCATGGCAACTATGACCTGGCCAAATTTGAAGCAGAGCAACAATCAAGTATTTTATACCTGTGTCCAACTAAAATTATAAAATGCTAAAGGACTGTCAAATGAGAAACATACTTCCTATTTAGATACCGATATGAAAAGTCATATCAATGCAACACTCTGGCAAGCTGTACTATACTAGTTTAATTCCGAGTAGACACAAGACTTGCATTTAGGATGAAGAGTACACTACATATCCATGGGTCATATGAAGTGTCCCAAGTATTCACTCTATGGCAAATATTCTACTTGGCAATACTACATTGTGGACTTTAGCTTTCTTTTCAATTGCCAGCTGTCTACTAAAAAACCTGCAGACTAGGAAGAGGCATATGTTGTTGCGTCTTTTGGCTTTTCCCAGTTGGGGGTCGCCACAGCGGAACTCCGGTCCGCTAATGATTGGCAATAGATTTTTACGTACTGGCTTGCCGGGCCTAACGCACAACCTTCAACGAAGGAACACCCATTCACGCATGTCGCCACATAGAAGACAGTCTAAGAATCGAACGGGCAATGTCTAACTGTGAAGCGGCAACGCTACCGCAGCACCACCACCGCAGTTACTAGGAAGAGGCATATAATTCTTGGGAAAAAAAACTTTTGAAAACCAAGTACCAGAGCATCCACACACAATCTCTGCAGTGTCATCACCAAGGGATATGATCAATTTTATGGCCATAAAGCTAACAAAGTCTTATTAAAGAGCAGCAGAAAAAGGAAAGGAAAGTGCATTAAAGCAGTGTAGTCAGATGCTGTAAGGAAGGTCTTGACTATACAGACTCATTAAATTAAGACAACTTAAAAAAAAAAAAAAATTATAGATGCATACTTGCAAAGAGTGTCTTTCAGGCAAGACCAGAACACAGACTTTTCAGTCTTGAGGGGCAGTCATCCTTTCAGTTTTAAATTATCTCTCTGGATTCACAGATATGAGGGCTCACTGCATAAGGTTCAAAATTCAGAACACGTTAAAAGCTTCCACTTCAGAGACAACTGTGAACTACAGCTGCTGAAAAGGCCAAATGTACTTTCTACCAAGAGGGCAGCTGATACACAGCACACAAAAAATGAGGTACCCAGCATGAAGACTGCTAATGCTGTTTACAGAAAGTGCAACTTAACTACATTACAGTACTATCAGAAGCTAATCCAATGTACTATTTATGAAGGCATACTTTGAGAACCCCCATATCTCAGCCAAACCACAAACAAGTTAGATAACTGCTCTACAATGGACTCTATTCAAAGTTGACCTACTGGATGCAGTACGGCAGCATGTCAGTCCTCTTCCTACAGGCACTACTTTCATACAAGCATTTACAAAGAAAAGTTGTTTTTGATGTCTACATAAAGAAAGCAGACAGTTTTGTCGATACACCCTCCCAACAAAAGCTTCTAGTACCACTGCATGGCACACAACCTTAACCACTTTCCCAAAGGCATTATAGAAGTCCTTACAGGATGTCCTATCTTTATGTTAAAGCAGAGGACCTCAAATTAAATCTTACAACAGCAGTGGCACAAGCACAATACAGGTCATATTTCAGAACTTCTCCACACACTTGGTGCGCACTATGTGCAGTCTGCATTCACATGCCTGCATGCAGTGTTGAACATTTACCCTCAGCTTAAACATCCACATTTGCGCTTAGTATAACTTTGCAGTGCTTCCATAAGATCGGTATTAACTGGAAAAGTATGGCCATTACCTGCAACGAATTACCTCACAAATGCCAAAGGCCATTTCCCACATGTCAGAGGACCACAGCCATGCTTCCATAACATATTGTTTTGTTTTCTGAGCAACTCTTCCACTAAAGATAAAAAGGCCAAGTCCATCACAATTAAGTAGTCATCCCCCCATTATACTGTATGACACACACACACACACGTCTCTAAGCATATGTTGTAAACTGCTGCAAGTCCCCAAACTTAGGGAGCAGCTGCCTCTCTGCACTGTTCCCTTTCCAACCATATTAAAATCCCTCACATGGGTACGTTTTCTTAAAGATTCAGGTTTTTGTCCTGAACCTCCTAACACCCTCCAAGTTGACCATCTTCCCTCTTCAATAAGCAATGACTTTTCTGCATGCAAGTATGACGCTACTCGCAAAGCAGTCTTGGCATATCTCAACTGATCCTGCACATGGGCCATATTAGAATGAATGAAAAGCAGATTGCAGATTTGTTTGCTGACGAAAGTGTCAGGTTTCCATGCTCCTTTCAGTATGCTTGAGAGCTTGGAAGCAGTTGTCTGGACAGCTACACCATTTCAGTATCCACAATATTCTCAAAAACAGAATGTTGACACATTACTGATGCCAAAAGCCAGGCACACAGGCTGCACTTCTGCACACCCAGCTGTATAGACTTCCTCCAAACACCTTCTGCATTAATCAGGTCAGCTACACAAACAAATCCACTCACTTATCCCTTGCAGTCCTTTTACTTTTCTGTGGTTGGACAACCATATAATGCAGCCCAAACTAAAACATGACTGCTCTCGAAAAAAGCTTCTCTGTACCTAAACAGCTACTCTTTCTACAGCCTAGAAATTAAATTTACACCAGTGAAAAGGTAGGAAATTATAGAAAGACTAAGCCATGACTATGACCTAACTGATCCAAGAAAGAGCAGCAGCCCAGACACAGACGGAGCCATTTTGAGAGACTAGTCGCCTATCTCACTCACTAGGGAATATACTGGGAGGTGTGCTGCTCTTTAGCTCTTTGGTGGTAACTAAGAGCACACAATAGCAGTATAACCCAAGTAGCATGTAGGGGAGGAGTTGCATCACTGCACAGACAGGTTACATCCACATGTAAACTACTCAAGTAATGTTTTCAAATCAGGGTTAGGATTCCTTCCCTTACAGTCACTAAGCAACCAGATGTAGTGTGCATCACCTCTATGGAGTTTCCCTTCCTAGTCACAGGACACTCTTAGCATGCAATACCATTAGGTCACTGCAACTAGAAACAGCAAGCCTACATGACAAAAGGACATTTTGGGTACATTTCAGTATTCAGGTCCGGAACAGGTTATGCAGGTGATAAGAACCAGCAGTGGCCGACATGCACACACAAAACTGCTTGCCGATATTCCTATAAAAAGGAAAAACACGCTGTAGTGGCTATGCTGCGCTGGAATCACCCCAATTTCTTCAGACTCCCTCCTAATCTGAATAAAATGAACAAAACATTGCAGACCACCACTGTGTTCCAAAATTTAATTCACTTGACAGACATCCCTAAAAACAGAGTCGATGGATAAGATCAATGAATAAAATTCCAAGAAGCTTCAGTAAAAACAATTATCAAATCCTTAGCGCTTTCGGGTACTAACCTTTCTTCAGATAATCCTACACTACTCGGGGGGAAAATATTTAAACCATCTTGTATCCAATCTCTAATAACGCACCCGCCTTTTTTTTTTTTTTTTTTTTTTTTTTTTTAAGGCGGGTCTCATGGGGACTGCCTCATTGACCCCTGGTGTTCTGAGAGCCAACAACTCAATTATCCACTTTGTCTCCTCTAATTCAGTCTGTTTCATATCCTCCCTCTCAAACTTCTGTACATATTCCTAATGGCCCTAAATTTAAACCAATGCCCCTCATTCAGATCTATGCGCCTGAACACTGCATTATGTGGATTCTTTGTCCTAATGCAGGATAAATGCTGTAAAATTCTAACCTTAAACATATGGTTCGTTTTTCCTACATAAAAAACTCATTGTTGACATTCAGCTAAATAAATCAAATTTGTGGTTCTACAAGTCGCCCTGGCTTTAAAATGAAATTATTTTGCTGTAACAGGATGTATAAAATCCACTGCTTTATTTATAACCTCACAAGCCTTACATGACCCACAAGGGACTGTCCCTTCCTTATTCATAACTGGCCTCCATCTAGGTACATGTTCTGTAGGCAAAACATCCTTAAGATTTTTATTTCTCCTGAAACCAAACAAGGGAGCTTGCCCAAACAGCCCACTCAATTTTCGAAAAAGACATGCGTGCGTAAATGGGTACGCCTTTGTTGAAGGTTGGGCATCGAGCTGGCACCTCGGCGTTTCGTAAAAATCTACTGCCAATCATTAGCGGACGGAGTTCCGCTGTGGTGACCCCTTACCGGTAAAAAGCCTCAAGACAAACAACTTAAAATATTGCAATTGTTCCTGACTACTTCACAGACACCATGTATATTGTTGATATATGTAAACATAATCCTAGCATCATGTCTATCATTAACAGTGGCACGAGTAGTATCAGAACTGCCCTTTCCATTATGTGACCTCATCCAAGGACACATCCTAACCCTTTTGAAAATCTATCTGGTCAAGTGTCCCTCTAACCAATTCTTAATTATATCCCATCTAAAAAATGTCTTTCAAAACTACAAACCTGTTCTTCAAAATTAGGATCCTCTGTACAAATCCCCAGACACTGTCCTTTCACTATATTACCAAATGTACATCTCGGATGCATACTGTCATAACTCTAAGCTATTTTTCCATCAGCTCTTCCTATACAGATTGGAAGAGAATCCCATTCTCTCCTGTGTTACTAACATCTAGAAAATCTATTTCCTTTCTAGAGTGTGCGACAGTAAAACAGAGAAATGAGGTGGTGTACTCTAAATATGCTCATTAAGCTCAGATTCATTACCCTTCCATAAGACAAAAACATCTACAAAACGTCTATATAAGCTGATTTGTCTCTCCAACCATTCTGTTCCCCTACAACAAACAGTCTCTCAATATAACAAGACCAAACTAGCATACGTTTTAGCACAGGAGGTGCCCATGGCTACCCCCTGTGCTTGCCTGTAGGTCTCATTCAAACAAACGAAGATGTGTTGCAGCACAAGGCTGAGCATCTGGGCGATCAACCTCAACTTAATTTCATCAGCCCCTAATTCCTACAATACACAAACTGCCTTGATACCATACTCTGATAACAGTGAACAAATTGTTCACATCCAGTGTTACCATTACATGCTCACATTCCAACCCTCCCATCTACCAAATCCCCCAGGGATGACAGAAAATGACTTGTATTTTTCAGTACCTCATCCATTCTGTCTACATAGGGTCTTCATTGCTGTGGCTAGCCAAACAGAGATATTTTCTCTGTGACCCAGTTACTGCCCGAAACTATGGGTCTAAGTGGGGGATTTTTCAAATCCTTATGTATTTTCGGAATGGCCTTAAATATTGGAACCACTGGTTTATCTATCCATAAAACCTGAAATACATCTTCATCCATCAAGCCCTGTTTTAAACAGTTAGTTTAATCATGAACTTTCTGAACAATATGGCCTACCATTAAAGGTGAAATAGAAACACATGTATTAAACATCAGAAAGTAGCCACTTTAACTTTTCATAATATGTATTCGTATCTAGGACAACCACAGCGGCCTGTTTTGTAATCGAATCATTATTTTGTAAACAACCTAAAGCATTGTGTTGTGATATAGTCAAGTTATAAAACTTTCTGTTCCTATTATCATTCAGATAATGCATAACCTCTTGTTCACAACATTTTATGAAAGTATGCATAGAGCTTGTGAAAGGAGGGACAAAACCGCTCGGTTGTCTTAGCCCTACTATGGGCATAGAACTATTTCCATACATTTCTCTTAACATTATATTACTACAAAAAAACATAAGATCCATTATAATTTCATTAAAAGAACTTTCCCTACTCGGGACGAAAGACAGCCCCTTGTTTAAACATAATCCAATAACGTATACCATTAAAGTCACAATTACCAGTCAATCTGGAGTCCTCCATTTCTTGGCTCCCCTTCCTTTGCTGTGGGAGCGTTTCCATTCCCCTTTTTGTTTGACTGGCCCTGGTAAATGTGCTAACAGAGAGGTGGTAAATTTTCTTTGAGTCTAGCCCCTAGTTCCAACACTTTTTCGGTATTAGCTGAAAAAACAGGAGCTGACGACAGCCCTTTAGTGTCAATAGTGGTCCCCATTTCTGTTGGAACAGTCTCTATTCTCATTGCACAAGAAGCCATTTCAGTCTCCTTAATGCTCCTACGGTTTCTGGCTCACAGCAAGAGACTGAAATGGCTTCTTGTGCAATGAGAATAGCCACTGCTTCAACAGAAATGGGGACCACTATTGACACTGAGGGGCTGTCGTCAGCTCCTGTTTTTTCAGCTAATACCGAAAAGGTGTTGGAACTAGGGGCTAGACTCGAAGAAAATTTACCTCTCTATAAAGAACGTTTTTTAACCCATTTACCAGCGCCAGTCAAACAAAAAGGGGAATGGAAACGCTCCCACAGCGAAGGAAGGGGAGCCAAGAAAAGGAGGACTCTAGACTGATTGGTAATTGTGACTAATGTTGTATACAATTCATCTCTTTATACATTATTGGATGATGTTTGTTTAAACAAGGGGCCGACTTTCGTCCCGAGTAGGGAGAGTTCTTTTAATGAAATTATAATGGATCTTATGTTTTTTTGCAGGAATATAATGTTGAGAAATGTATGGAAATAGTTCTATGCCCATAGTAGGGCTAAGACAACAGAGCGGTTTTGTTCCTCCTTTTACGAGCTCTATGCATACTTTCATAAAATGTTGTGAACAAGAGGTTATGCATTATCTGAATGACAATAGGAATAGAAAGTTTTATAACTTTACTATATCACAACACAATGCTTTAGGTTGTTTACAAAATAATAAAGATTTGATTATAAAACAGGCCGATAAAGGTGTGGCCCGTGGTTGTCCTAGATAAGGATACGCATTATGAAAAGTTAAAGGGGCTGCTTTCTAATGTTAATACAGATGTTTCTATTTCACCTTTAATGCTAGGCCATATTGTTCAGAAAGTTCATGATAAACTGTTTGTTTACAACAGGGCTTGAAAGATGAAGATTTATTTCTGTTTTTAAGGCTAGATAAACCAGTGGGTTCCAATATTCAAGGCCCTTCCGAAAATACATAAGGATTTGAAAAATCCCCCCCTTAGACCCATAGTTTTGGGCAGGAACTGGGTTCATACAGAATATCTCGATTTGGCTAGAGAGTAATGAGACCCTATGTAGCCAGAATGGATGAGGTACTGAAAGATGCAAGTAATTTGCTGTCATCCCTGGGGGATTTGGTAGATGGAGGGTTGGAATGAGAGTACAACACTGGATGTGAACAATTTGTTCACTGTTATCAGTAATGAGTATGGTATCAAGGCAGTTTGTGTATTGTTGCAAGAATGAGGGGCTGAAGAAATTAAGTTGAGATTGATAGCCCAGACGTTCAGCCTTGTGTTGGAACACATCTTCGTTTGTTTGAATGAGACCTACAGGCAAGTACAGGGGGTAGCCATGGGCACCCACGGTGCTAAAATGTATGCTAATTTGGTCTTGTTATACTGGGAGAGACGGGTTTGTTGTAGGGGAACAGAAAGGTTGGAGACAAAATTGGCTTATATAGACATTTTGTAGATGTTTTTGTCTTATGGAAGGGTAATGAATCTGAGCTTAAATGAGCATATTTAGAGAGTACCACCTCATTTCTCCGTTTTACTGTTGCACACTCTAGAAAGTAAATAGATTTTCTAGATGTTAGTGACACAGGAGAGAATGGGATTCTCTTCCAATCTGTATAAGAAGAGCTGCTGGAAAAATAGCTTAGAGTTATGACAGTATGCATCAGATATATACATTTGGTAATATAGCAAAAGGACCGTGTCGGGGATTTATACAGAGGATCCTAATTTTGAAGAACAGGTTCTTAGTTTTGAAGGACATTTTTTAGACTGGATATAATGAAGAATTGGTTAGAGGGACACTTGACTAGAGAGAGATTTTCAAAAGGGGTAGGATGCGTCTTTGGATGAGGTCACGTAATGGAAAGGGCATTTCTGATACTACTCGTGCCACTGTTAATGATAGATATGACACTAGGATTATGTTTACATATATCAACAATATACATGGCGTCTGTGAAATAGTCAGGAACAATTGGAATATTTTAAGTACTGATGACAAATTGAATGGGTTGTTTGGGCAAGCTCCCATGTTTGGTTTCAGGAGAAATAAAAACCTTAAGGATATTTTGGCTATAGAACATGTACCTAGATGGAGGCCAATTATGAATAAGGAAGGGACAAAGTTCCTCGTGGGTCATGTAAGACTTGTGAGGTTATAAATAAAGCAGTGGATTTTATACATCCTGTTACAGCAAGAGAATTTAATTTTAAAGCCAGGGCGACTTGCAGAACCACAAATTTGATTTATTTAGCTGAATGTCAACAATGTGCATGTTTTTATGTAGGAAAAACTAACTGTATGTTTAAGGTTAGAATTTTACAGCATTTATCCTGCATTAGGACAAAGAATCCACATAATGCACTGTTCAGGCACATAGATCAGAACGAGGAGCATTGGTTTAAATTTAGGGCCATTAGGAATATGTACAGAAGTTTGAGGGGGGGGGGGTGAAACAACGGACTGAATTAGAGGAGACAAAGTGGATAATTGAGTTGTTGGCTCACAGAGCACCAGGGCTCAATGAGGCAGTCCCCAAGAGACCCGCCTTAAAAAATAGGCAGGTGCGTTATTAAAGATGATTGGATACAAGATAGTTTAAATATTTTCCCCAGAGTAGTGTAAGATTATCTGAAGGGTTAGTACCTGAAAGCGCTAAGGATTTGATAAATTGTTTTTACTGAAGCTTCTTGGAATTTTATTCATCGATCTTATCCATCGACTGTGTATTTTTATTGATGTCTGTAGTATGAATTAAATTTTGGAACACAGTGGTGGTCTGCAACATTTTATTTTATTTGGAATGTGAGGAGCATATAGCAGACCTTTGATGACGAGGTCCCTACATTTTGTTCTTTCCCTCCTAATCTGGCACAGAGCTTATCTTCCCAGTCAGCAGAAATGGTGAGCCTTCAGACTGACGCAGGAAAAACACAAAGGGAAAATCTAGTGTGAGGAGGGCACTTTGTAGGGCCAAAGCTGCTAGAGATCACACATATACCTTATTATGAGACCAATTTGCTCATGAAGGCTACTACTACACCAGATGGCTTACAGAGACGAGAACCACTTCCCAGCTGATCTATCCACCTAAACCCCCCAATCCTCAAAACACAACAAAACCCCAGTTTCCTCTTCTAGCCCCTAAAAAATTCCATCAACCCCATATCCTAGTCATCACTGAAACCTTGTTCAGACCTGAAATTAAAGACAAAGAAAGCATTTCTCCCTGTTACACAATCATTAGGAAAGCCCAAGACAGACAAACTGGTTTGGGGCATGTTCATTTTTGCTCTCCTATCTCAGACACAATAGAAGGGTCTTCGTGCATTCTGTTTAAGCAGCTTTATTTTATACAAACACATCACTATAGAGGCTTACCGACTAACAATACAACCAAATGACTGTGATAATGCATGCTCTCTGGCTGCTCCTTCAAAATGGCACTAGAGATTGCACAAGTCTGGCATTTATACGTGCATGTACAGCCTCGTATGCTTCTTAAAGCTATAGCATACAAACGCACTCTGATCTACATCCTCCGAGAAACAGATCATACAATTGTTATGAGACTATTTGGCATGCAGAAATCACAGGTAATCCTTACCCTTAGTCATGTATTATACATGATTGTATAAACATGTGTATTCATCAAGTCCATATTGCTGCGTATTTCACACTTGGCTTAGATATTCGTCCATATCGTGCGACAGAAAACAGGGAATTAGACTTAGTAACTAGAACAGTTTCTGCAAAACAGCTAACATGTGGAATGTTCAAATCATTTTCTGGAATGGAATCAGACTTAACACATCCTGGTCTGGAAACAGTGTCCGATTCTCTCAGATTTAGAGTCTGCATCACAAACAAATCAAAAAAAGGATCAAATGGTAGAAATTGAAAAAGGGTAATTGTGAAGTGGAGTTCAGGGAAGAGTTAAGACAGGCACTGGGTGGCAGTGAAGAGTTACCGGATAGCTGGGTAACTATAGCAGAGCTAGTAAGAGAGATGGCTAGAAAGGTGCTTGGTGGGACATCTGGAAAGAGGAAGGAGGACAAGGAGACCTGGTGGTGGAATGTAGTACAGGAGAGTATACAGAGAAAGAGGTTGGCAAAGAAGTGGGATTGCCAGAGAGATAAGAAAATAGAGTATAAGGAGATGAGGTGCATGGCAAAGAGAGAGGTGGTGAAGGCTAAGGATAAGGCATATGAAGAGTTGTCTGAAAGGTGGGACACTAAGGAGGGAGAAAAGGACCTGCACCGATTGGCTAGACAGAGGGACCGAGCTAGTAAAGATGTGCAGCAGGCAAGAGTGATAAAGGATAATGAGGAAAATGTACTCACAAGCGAGTGTGTGTTCAGCAGATGGAAAGAGTACTTTGAGGGGCTGATGAATGAAGAGAATGAGAGGGAGAGAAGGTTGGATGATGTGCGGATAGTGAATCAAAGTGCAGTGGATTAGCAAGGAGGAAGTAAGGACAGCTATGAAGAGGGTGAAGAATGGAAAGGCTGTTGGTCCAGATGACATACCTGTGGAAGCATGGAGATGTTTAGGTGAAATGGCAGTGGAGTTTTTAACTAGATAGTTTAATGAAATCTTGGAAAGTGAGAGGATGCCTGAGGAATGGAGAAAAAGTGTTTTGGTACCGATTTTTAAGAATTAGGGTGATGTGCAGAGCTGTAGTAACTACAGAGGGATTAAACTGATCAGTCACAGCATGAAGTTATGGGAAAGAATAGTGGAAGCTAGGTTAAGAAGGGAGCTGATTAGTTGATCAGCAGTATGATTTTATGCCAGGAAAGAGCACTACAGATGGGATATTTGCTCTGAGAGTGTTGATGGAGAAGTACAGGTCAGAAGGAGTTGCATTGTGTCTTTGTGGACTTTAGAAAAAGCAAATGGCAGGGTGCCTAGAGAGGAGTTGTGGTATTGTATGAGGAAGTCAGGAGTGTCAGAAGTATGCAAGAGTGGTACAGGATATGTACGAGGGTAGTGAGACAGTGGTGAGATCTGCGGTAGGAGTGACAGATGCATTTAAGGTGGAGGTGGGATTACATCAAGGATCAGCTCTGAGCCCTTTCTTATTTGCAATGGTGATGGACAGGTTGACAGACGAGATCAGACAGGAGTCCCTGTGGACTATGGTGATTTCAGATGACATTGTGATGTGTAGTGAGTACGGAACAGGTGGAGGAGACCCTGGAGAGGTGGAGATCTGCTCTAGAGAGAAGAGGAATGAAGGTTGAGTACAGAACAGGTGGAGGAGACCCTGGAGAGGTGGAGATCTGCTCTAGAGAGAAGAGGAATGAAGGTCAGCTGGACTAAGACAGAATGTGTGTGTGTGAATGACAGGGAGGATAGAGGAAAGGTGAGGATGCAGGGAGTAGAGGTGGCGAAGGTGGATGAGTTTAAGTACTTTGGATCAACAGCTCAGAGTAATGGTGAGAGTGTGGAAGAGAGGTGAATAAGAGAGTACAAGCAGGATGGAGTTGGTGGAGGAGAGAGAGTGTCAGGAGTGATTTGTGACAGACTAGTACCAGTAAGAATGAAAGGGAAGGTCTACAAGACTGTAGTGAGACCAGCTATGTTACATGGGTTGGAGACAATGGCATTGACAAAAAGGCTGGAGTCCTAGCTTGACGTGGCAGAGTTGAAGATGTTAAGATTTGCACTGGGTGTGACGAGGATGGACAGGATTAGGAATAAAGTATATTAGAGGGTCAGCCCAGGTTGGAAGGTTTGGAGACAAAGCCAGAGGCAAGATTATGTTGGTTTGGACATGTGCTGAGGAGGGATGCACAGTATATTGGGAAAAAGATGCTAAGGATGAAGTTGCCAGGTAACAGGAAAAGAGGAAGGCCTAAGATAAGGTTTATGGATGTGGTGAGAGAGGACATGCAGGTGGTTGGTGTGACGGAGCACACTGCAGAGGACAGGAAGAAATGGAAAATTTATCTGCTGTGGTGACCCCTAACGGGAGCAGCCAAAAGAAGATCACAAGCAATGCTGTGATTGCAATGATAATGATTCTAGTACATTAAGAAGATATCTGCGGTTCCTCCTATACTCCACACCCTCTGAGTCTAGCAAGTAGGATCTCAGCTCGGCACAGATGCCTGTAAACTGTCCTACTTGATCAAACCTTTTGTTGTCTGAATTCTTAGTCTCTCCTTCTCTCAACGGACGAAGTAATCTGCGCGATCTGTTGTAACTAGATTTCTGGATATTACTCATCTTAAACAATTCAGCCTTGATTGTTATTGTTCTTAGGTTTAGGCTGCAACAAAATTGAAGAAATAGGTAGCGTAGTTCTAGTTTGCCTGGAAAGTAGTCTTTGAGCAGGCGAGCCAAGAATATTGTCATGAGGTATGCTTCTAAGATCAAGCAAATTCAAAAACACATTGGTATTATCACGCTCTGACCTTTCAAGTAATTGCTTTGCACTCTACACTGCACTTTTAGCTAGACCATTCGACTGAGGATATTCAGGACTACTAGTGACATCCTCAAAGTCCCATTCTTTTGCAAATTTCTGAAACAACTGGCTAGTGAATAGAGTACCATTAAAAAAAAAAAAAAAGGACTACCATGAACTGAGAAATGTTTTAACTTCGTAATAACAGCAGTGGATGTTAGACTAGGGAGTAGAACAATCTCAAACCAATTCAAATGAGTACCAAAAGTAAGTAGTGCTGATTGTTCCACTCAAAAATACATCAGATGCTACAGTATATCAAGGTAGTTCAGGAAATGGACTTGGCTGAAGTCTTTCCAAATGTGGTTTACTACTATTGCATACTGAATAAAAAGAAAAATTACTCTATTAATGTATTTTGGAAATGAAGGCCAAAATACTAATTCTCTAGCTCTTCTCTTAGTGGATGTGGAGCCTGGGTGACCATGATGCAAAATTTGGATATATTCTTGTTGTAAGGAAGCAGAAACAAATTTTTAGGACCTCTGAAAGTAATGCCATCTTCCAGCAACAATTCATCTCTGTAAGAAATACGTTTGCACTTCAGGTGCTACACTAGAATGCTTTGATGGCATCCAACAGTAATATAGTGAATGATCTTTTGTAAAACTGGATTACTCAGTGTATGATCTCTTAACTCATCATATGTCTAGTGGTGGAAACATTATGCACACCATCACATCAAAGTCAAAATTCTCTGAGTCAAGGTGTTCTGTTGTAATTCTGGGCAATCTGGATAAGGCATCAGCCACCATAGAGCAAACTGCCTTTTGTGTAGAGCATTTTGAAATTGTACTTTAAAATGATGCTCAAATGGCAAATCTCACTGGAGTGGAATGTAGGCTTCTTTACAATAGTAACTAGAGGTTGGTGGTCAGTTTCAATCTGACCAGCTCGACCATAAATATAATCCTGAAACTTGGAACATGCAAATACTATTGCCAAAAGCTTCTTCTCAATTTGTGCACACTGCATCTCAGTTTGGGTTAGTGCCCTAGAGCACAGGCTACTAGTCTATCCTCTTGAAGTAAAACTGCGCCTAGATCAAATTTTGAAGCATCACAAGAAAGGAGTAATTGGTTTATTCACATAGTATCTTAACGTAGGTGACATGGCAATTTTATGCTTCCGGTTTTCAAATGCCTTCTGGTGCTATTTCAACCATGACCATGCAACATTTTTGCATGTAAGCTCTTAAAGGTGCTGTCAAGCTCAAGGTCTGGTATAAATTTGCCTAAATAGTTGACCATGCCCAGGAAACGCTGTAAAGCTTTTACATCATGTGGTGTGGACATCAAGAATAGCTGCTTGTTTGGTCAGGTGTCAAGCCTGTACTCAAACAAATGTCTTGCATACGTAAATTCTGGAAGTCTGAATTTGCACTTCAGATGATACTTCACATGCTCTGTCAAGACCTTTGAGGTTTCTGTCATGCTCTGCTTCACCATTGCCTCCAAAACAATAAATAATCTGGTATTATGGCACAAGGATACCAAAAAAAAAAATTTGCTCCATTGCACGCTAAAAACTTCACTTACATAATTTATTCCAAAATGGCATCCTTAGGAATCTGTATCTGCCAAATGGAGTACCAAATATAGTTAGAAATGAAGATTAGCAATCCAGCATCACTTGCCAAAATGAACGCTTTGCATACAAAATAGAAAATACAGTGGCATTCGGTATTACAGCTGCAACTTCTTAGATTGTGCTATGGTCTCTTTAATGTTTTGTTTCGATCTCTTTAAAAAAAAAAAAAAAATGGGTGCCGCCCATGGTAGCCACTCTTTCAGTTGGTTATGACTGGACAAATCACGCCTTGCTGCACCATTTTATCCAAATAGTGAGCCTTAACTTTAGATTGCACTGCTAATACACAACTGGAAGTTTGCCTAACTTGTCATCGAAAACATCAGCACACTCAGAAAAATGGCTTCGGAGAAATTAGAACTTGGAAATGCACTTACATGAACTTCTTCAGCAAAAGAATTCAGATTCATTCTTAAACTATCCTTGAAACCCAATAAAGATTGCACAGGTCTTTGGACTACATAAAACGACAAGTTGCAACAGTTCTTGGTGGCAAGTAACATGAAAGTATCACTGAACTTTGGTTTGAATTTCTTCACCTCCATAAGCAACAGGTTCCTTAATGCTTGTTACACTGAGTTGTTCGTTAGGTCTCACTTTAGCAAGTGTGTCTGCTGACATAATGTACTTTGAAGTAGTATCTACTTTGAGCTCGGTGGATTTTCCATTAATCCGGACAGTACAAAAACACTTCATTTCAACTGTGAGAGGCTTACTTGATTTGAAATGTCCTTTTTTTTTTTTTACATTTGTGACATTGCTGATTAAATGCTAAGCACCTCTCTCTTTTAGACTCATGATTTGCACTACAATTGTGACCGTTAAAGCTAGATTTGGGTTTTGCCGATTCATGCTTTTACTCCACTGAGCTTCTTAGAACTTTCTGGAAAGCCATGTTCTTCTTTGGAAACCCTGTAGCTACCATGTGCTTAGTATGCAACACATGGCAAACAAGAGCAGGCCTATCTACATTTGTTCTGGAGCCAACTGAAACCATGCTAGTCACCTCGCAAGCATAGTGTGTTTCTGTCACCTCACCGATTTGAGGAATCTCGATGGCTTTGCTCAATGTTAATCATTGTCACGAAGTAAAATCTCGCACCATAGCACTACTAATACCACACACAAGCTTGTCCTTTATCAGCTCATACTTAAATCACCAAGCAGACACATTTTACCTCTTTCATAAAAGTCTGTTATAAACTGCAAATGTTTCCCTTGTTTTCTGATCACGTGTAAAACATATGTCTCTCTAATGTAATATCCGTCTGGGCATTCCACATTTCTCTGAACTTGTGCTTCAAACACTTGGGGGCTTCCCTTGATTCAGCTTGAACAATGATGGTCTGCACCTTTCCTTCATATACTGCTGTTGCATACATAAATGAACACTTTCTAGTCTCAGAGCCAGCTAGTTTAGCAAAATTAATGCCCTGGTGCATGCATCTCTACCTGTATAAGCTATTTGCATAAAAATATTGTAATCTTACTCAAATATTCTCCAATTCTCAGCAATATTCTGATCAAATACAAGTGGTAGGGGCTTTCGAAATCCATCTGCCATATTAACACATACCAGTGAAGGGTTTTGCAAATAAACAGAAACATACACACATGCACATATGCCAGAAACTACTGCCAGTATTTGTCCAATGCCTTTGTGTTCTGAACTTACACCTTTTGGGCTTTTCGGAATCATGCAAATGAACAAACTCTTAGTACCTTCAAATAACTGGACTTTTACAAAATAAACTTCTCTGGCACTATAGTACTTTTGCAATATCGCTGGAAAGACAAAAATGCTAAAGTCATTTATCACCCCTTCCTAGTGTCATTTACCATCATTTTAAGAAACATTGGATAGCTTTACAATGCGACCGAGTAACTCACAAGCACTGCAATACCCTCTTAATGTAATGTCGTCTTTTGCAAGAGAACAGTTTAAGAAACTTGTCAAGTAACTGCATAATGTGAATAAATCGAACATCTGTTTCCCAAAATTCAATTACTTTTCTAAGTAATTGCACTTCGCGAATAACTGCATACAGTACACTGAAATGTCCCCAAAACTGCAGTACCTTACCAGGCAACTCTTTACAGTACAAGAAGCACTCTGTAAATGGTGACACTTTGCGAATAGACACACCCAGCACAAAAAAACTTTTAGAAATGGCTATACTTTGAATTTCATGAAATAGTTGCAGTTTGAAATACATGCACAGTAATAAGCACACACTGTAAGCACTTTTACACACCAAGATACTTCAAATAACTTTAGTTATGCCTTTGATGCAATATGAAGTAGTAGTTATACCCACATATAGCACTTTGCCTACTTGCTTTATTTTTGCTTAATGCGCTCCCCCACTTTTATATTAATTTTGTTCAAGTCTTTTTCATGCCCAATGTACTTTTCTTGTGCTAGTTTTACTCTAAGCGAGCCCAGTTTTGCCTTAAACACACTCCTTTTAAACATGCTTGTTTTTTTGCCTGTTAAAATTGCTTCATCAAATACCTAAATATTTTCTTTAAGCCTGATAATGCGGTTTGTGCCCTTGTAATGCCCCTTTTTTGTCTTTCGTATCAAATAAATATAGTCTGTGCTATTTCTCCTTACTTTTGATTCTTTCGGGCTCTGTTCATGCTCTTTTCTCTCGGTCTTACTTTCACCGTCGTCTTTTTACCTCATGGCTCTGAATATTCTCTCTTCTATCCTGGTTCTGACATCACGTCACTCTCCTATCTCGGACACAATGAGAGAGTCTTCGTGGGTTCTCTTTAAGCAGCTTTATTTTATACAAACATATCACTAGAGGCTTACTGACTTTAACTTAAGTAACTCAAATACAAACTAACGACTGCGATCATGCATGCTCTCTGGCTGCTCCTTCCAAAATGGCACCAAGGATTGCACGTGTCTGGAATGTATATGTGCAAGTGCAACTTTGCATGCTTCTTAAAGCTAGCATACACATTTGCACTCTGATCTACCATCAACATGTTTAAAGCCACTTTACAAATCCAGCTGCCTACACTGCCCACCCTCCCTTCACAAAAATGCCAAAACTACTGAAAATATGCTTTGCTATTCTCTACTTTCTACCAAGAAACCATCCTGTTCAATTATCTTAACACAGCTTGGACCTTTTACAAACCTAATTCTACTCCCCATAATATTAGATTGACCAGCTGAGTGAAACAAGTCAACTAACCAGATTTGACAAAGTTAAAAACAAAACAAAAAACAAAAATCCCATACTAGAGTACATGCTGTCAACCAACCTTGGGAAAATAAAAAAAAAAAAGAATGAAGCAAGCTTGCACCTTCCCAGACTCTGAGCACCACACCACCTACATCAAAGAGGTACCACAAGCCCCTACCAAACCCTAAATTTCAACTCTGAGAAAATTAACCAATGTTGATAAATCCATATTTAGTGACAGTAATTGGGAACCCCTCAAATATCTGCCTCTGGATGAAGCAGTCACTCCAACAGCTCCTTAACCATACTAAACAACCCCCCCCCCCCCCCCGAGAGGAGAATGAAAACTTCTGCCCCATGGCTAATCCATCAAGCTAAACTCGTGAGAGACAGCAATGACTGGAAACAATGGCACAACACCAGAACTCAATCCCACGCAGACACATTGGTGCCACAGAAACCACAAAGGCACAAGTTTATGACTTGAGAACTTCTCCACAAAAGACTACACATACAAAAAAGACCCAAAGACTGACAAAATTTAAAACTTCTAAAGCCAGGTAAAAAAAATCCACCCCAAATCCTTTCCCATCTGAAACCAGCAGGGAAACTTTGGCCAAATCCAATACTGTATAACCGGTACTCTACTTAACTCAAAACATTAACATACCTCCACCCCACCTAACCCCCCCACCAGACTTTAGCTCAGTACCCTAATTCAACTTAATCATCCAGCCAATATCAAAAGATGCATTAAAAACATCAGAAACCCACAACCCTTGCTGACAACCTGCCATCCAAATACCTCAATATAGGTGCCGATACCATTTGCTACCCTGTATCGATCCCAATTTACAGATCCAGCAAAAAAAAAAAATCCAAAAAGAGCAGTTGTCCAACAAGCCATATAAAAGTTTAATACAATAAAATGTGAGCGCTTTCAGGCAAAGCCCTTCTTCAGACAGTAAAGACAATTACAATGAGGTCCATTTGATTTTAAATTGGTGTATGTAATGTTGTGCAAGAGTCCAATCAGCTAATGGTATTTGACCCGCCTCTTTTTCAAGGTTGGTTTTAAAGGTATAGCACCATTCAAACCTGGAACACAGTCTACAGCCAGCTCTATAATCCATTTCAGTTCATTAAACTCAGTTAAATTAACCACATCACCCCCCTAGCATTCGTTAAAATAATCTGCATCACTAAAAAAAAAAAAAAAAAAAACCACACACTGATCAGGAAAACTAGATAAATGTCGGTACAAGGCATTACGCTCATCTAGCCGTATGGCTGACAAATGTTTTAATATTCTTACTTTCAACTTACAATTGGTCTTACCTATATAATAGCTATGGCACACGTTCCAATGGTTCAAATACATCACATTAGTTGTATGGCAATCTGCATATAGAGGTAAGTCATACTGCTTATTGAAGGATGTACAAAATAATTCTGGTCATTAATGAAGGAACAGGCTTTACAATTTCTACAAGGAAACATGCCTATTCTGTTTGAAATGAGTCTTCCTTTCTGCTGCAAACTGCACTCATGGCATAGTAAATCTTTCAAGTTGCCATTACGTTTAAAGCCGAAGCTGGGTACATTACCTACTACATTTTTCAAATTTTCATCACTTAACAGAATTTTCCTATTCCGTTTTATGATCTCACAGACACCCCCCGCATTGTTGCTACATTTCAACATCACAAGAGGCTTCAAATTCAACTTGACATCCCTATTTTTATAGTGTCTTCATGTTGTGGTCTCTCTGAGAACCATGGACTAGCTCTTGGATCACCGCCATACCTTGATCAGTGACACTTTTGGTGTAACCTCTCCAACATATACCTCTCCAACATATTAGTCCTAAGATTACATAGTTCACTTTGAAAAATCTCATCATGTGTACATAAATGGTAAATTCTACATCCTTGCTCAACTAGAATATCAAAAGTAGGATGCATACTGTCAAAACGTACGATTATTTTCCAACAATTTTTTCTAAAGAGCGCTGTTTGCAGCTGACCTGTGCTCTCTTTTACCAAGCATACATCCAAAAAATCTATGGTATTTTCACTACTGTGAATCTTAAAAAAAATCTGTTGGACTCTCTAAATAACTTAGAAAACAGCCTAGTTCCTCTTTACTGCCCTTTACTGCCCATCCATAACAAAAAACAGAGTCAACAAATCTGACGTAATGTAATAATTTCTTCCATAGATGGTCCGTACAAAAAAGTATTTCTATCCTCCCAACATGCTAACACCAGGCTAGCATAGGAATTCTCACATGGTGTGCCCATGGCAACACCCTGTTTCTGGCAATAATAGGTGCCCTGATGTAAAAATGTATTATTCTCTAGCACTGTCTTGAGGATATCACCTATCAAATTAATTTCATCATCATAAACCACCTTATCCCATATTCAACGTTTATTACTGTGAATAAATTACTCACATCAAGCGTCACTAGGATGCTGTCAGCATAATCCTGTTCCTTAATCACATAAGGATCAGTTAGAAATTGTCCCGTATCTTTTAATATCCTAGGGTAAAGGGTTCATCACTCTTTTTAACTTAGAAAATGTATCAATCTAGGTAGAAACTATTACCCAGCCTCGCCCTGAAACTATGGGTCTCATAGGGGGTTAGGGGAGATTCTTGCGAATCTTGGGAAGAGCTTTAAACAACGGTAATACTGGATGTTCTATCCATAAGAATTTATACACATCATTAATGGCACCTTGTTCATTTAAAACATGTAGATGTTGCTTAACATTATCGATCAAATACTGAACAGAAAGTTGTGTTATAGGTATATATGTTTGCAAATCCTTCAACAAAATCACTCAAACCCATTTCATACATAGTCACGTTAATTATTACGACAGCCCCTCCCGTGTCTGCTGGTTTAAGGATTAATTTTATCTAAAAGGCAGGCTTTGAATGCTTTAATTGGAGATGAACAGTTAAATCTGTGAGTACATTTTCTAATATTCTCGCATGTTTTAAGAAACGTATTAACTGTAGTATGCATGGGGGGGAACAAAGGTACTAGGATGTTTTAAAACCATATTAGTAGGCGAAGTATCCCTGCCAAACATCTCCTAAAACTACATTGCGCCCAAATAAATTAAAATCTAAAACAACTTCATCAAGTAGAGAGCCCCTAATGGGCACAAAAGTCAAGCCTTTGTTTAAGACCGCAACCTGCTCAGCAGATAAAGTAACATTAGATAAACTGTAAACGATAGTCGTAAATTTGAGTCAGGTCATTGTCCTTCAGCGTTTCACTTCTAAGATTGACTTAGTTTGAGATGGTTCTTTTTCCTTACAGGAACTGGAAAAGTAGATGGAATGAAACAAATGTAACCTCAGTTGATAATGAAACTATGGCAAGTTCCAATACTTCGCTCGATAAACCAGAAGCGTTACCATAGTGACATCCAATGAATCTTATCAGGCACAGTGGTGAATCAGTGAGAATGAAGTAGCATCAGTGTCTTGACAGCAGCAGCAGTGTTGAACATGGATCCCTTAGGATTGGGAGCTTGACCCAAAACTCAGCAAGGGGAACCACAGATTGCTGCCTAAGGAAAGGACCATTAGGATTTTCTGAACCACATCTTCCTGCTCCTTTGACTCCAAGAGTAGGACTATTGGGAAGCAGAAAAAACGTATGCCCACTGTAGATAGGGGTCTTTCCATCTTTTTCTTACACCCGAGTTTCTTTGACTTTGGGGTCGAATAAAGAAGATCCGTCAAAGGGAGCATTGACGAAGGAAGAATGAAATGGCTCTGCCTGAACTGGCTACCCAGGTCATCCCTTTGGCTATATACACAATGAGCCTCATGAATGAGATGGAAAGACTCTATGGTGGCTAGCTGGGAGGCCACTTTATCCTGGATGTCCTCAGACCACGCCTGCTAGCATATCTGATCACCCCTTGATCAGATCAGTCTAGAGCCTAGTGAAATGTGCCATAAAATTTACAGACCTTAACGCGAAGGTAGATGAAGCATACAACTGCTTCCTGAATCTGTCCATCACCCTGGACTCACAATTAGGTGGATGAACAGAGGAATTCTCTTCAGCTAGTTCCTTTTTGGTGGCTGCTGCCACTACAGCATACTGCTATCCCCTTTGCCCAATGCTGGTGGTCAACTGGGGCAGATAGCATTATGTCAGGTCTCCAGAGAATTGGCTCTATTGAATCAGGAGCCTTCCAAGCCCACTACACAATCAGTTTTAATAAGATAGTCGGTAGGAGGAGTCACCCAAGAAGTAGATTGGAAAGCACCAGAAGCCTGTAATTACACAGACTCCTCAGGGATAGGGTCTTCAGGGTTCCAGTTACCCTCCATTTCAGAATCTCTAGAATGTCTCCAAAGGAGATGTCCTCCAGGAGTGACTGGGGGGAACCCTCCCCATCATCGAAGTCAGTGTCTTCTGTAACAGATTCTGCAGGGGACCCAAGTGTTTCCCCTTACATGTCTTTCTGGGGTGGTTCCTCAGTGGGAATCTCTGAGGAAAACTCTGAAGAAGATGGGTCCTGTGCAGAAGTATCTTACAGCCTAGGTACCCACTGTCCTGATGTGAAGGTTGGTGGAAGCTCTGAGCAAGGAGTCGGATAAAACTACAGAAGGGGCCAGCTGAGAGCTTCCAGAGGCCAATGCCCTCACCATTACCTGGAAGGCAGGTCCCCCCGAAAACGGAAGGGAGCTCAGAACAGAGGTCACACCCCACTCAGTGACCCACCTCCAAAGCAGGAGCTGAGGAAAAGCCCACATCTGCAGAGGTTCCAAAAGTAAAGGACAATTCTAAATAAAAAATAAAATTGGAGCCGATCCAAAAAAGGACTCGGCAGCAGAACTACAGCCCTGGGAGTCCTTCGGTTCTGAAGGAACCGAAGTCAAGGCAGATCATGGAACCAAAGGGGAAAAGGCTGTCAAGCACCAGAGCAGCTGGAACCAGAGGGATCAGAGTGGGAAGCTCTAAGCCCTTTGACGAGGAAGAATTGGTGAAGTCCTGGGAAAAAACGCCACAACTCTAAAAGGGAGATGGGGTCTGGGAGGAGAGACACCCCTGGCCACTAGGAGCCGATTCACTAGCCTCACTATGTCAACTTTGGCAAGACTCCTGGAGGAAAGGACAGATGAGCCCGAGAGGGATTCTGGTCTTTCAAGAAAAGGACTTTGGAGCAGTCTCACAAAGGGGTTAATAGACTGAGAATACCTTGTCCTGGGTGTGACAATTGTGCCCGATTTTCAGCACCAACAGAGACTGCAATGTCTGTGGAAGAGTAGCGGATGTCAGCACTGACTGGGAAGGTGAAGATGTCAGTACTAGGGAGACCAGCATTGAGGTTTGAGATGCCAAAGAAGACTGTGCAGAGGATGTCATCGGTTCCTGAAGTTTCCAAACATTATCCTTCAGTTCCGCTGAAGTGGTGGGAGCGGAAGGTTTATGCTTTTTCACCACCAGCACCTAAGGAGACGTTGGCAATGAGTGACTTTTATTGGTTCTAATATCAGATTTAGAGGGGGGGCATGTTGGTCTTAGATAAAGCCTCCTCAAGAGGATTTAATTAGCCCTTTTAATATTAATTTCTGCGTTCAACCAAGCCCTGGTTGCTGAAGGCCTGGCAGATAGTACAGTCCTGTTGAAGATGAGCTGGGTTTAAATACACACAGAAAGAATGCCCATTGAAATTGGACATCTTCCATCCACAATCCTGGCACTGTTTGAAGCCAGTGGTGCCTTTAGATTTCTCAGCTATGGTCGACAGACACCAAAAAGTAGGGGCTCAACAGGCAACTCGCACAAAAAAAAACTACCAACAATGGTAAGTTAAAGCTACCTAAAAAGAGACAGGGAGAGGTATTACCAACGATGGTAGAGACGGAATACCGTACAGTAAGGAAAGTACACTCACTCGACAAAGAACGTGGGTAGGAGAGAAAAAAATCCAAGTATAGAAAAAAAGTTGGATTAAAACTATAAAAACAAGAAAATTTCACTTAGCTGCGACAGAAAACGTCCAACACATCCTGCGACAAGTGCGGCAAACGATATCATAGGTAATTTGGAGAGGGGTATTGTGAGTAGTCTCAGCTCGAGTTTTTGCCTGGTGCACGCTATGTAATGGCAAAGCTGGTTCCGAGGCTGGAATGGTGTCCCAAAAGTAAAGGATAAATTCAGATAGACATCAGATGAAACAGAATGCCAAAAGTAACAGCTTCATTTTAAAGCATAGAAAATATTAGCTCAGAAGACTGCATCTTTGAAATGTAACCAAGATTAATTGTATTTTGCAGTTCATATACCGACTATAACAAGTGCTCAGATACTAATACATACTTAAAAAAATAAATAAATAAAAAGCACGCACCTCTTAGCAAATGTATTAGCAACTGAGATGAACAGTATCTTGGCAATGAATGATGTATGAGGGAACAATATTTTATACATGTTCAATATTGGATCGTCATAACTGATGCAATTCTGGGCACAATACACCTCTTAGCAAATGTATTAGCAACTGAGATGAACAGTATCTTGGCAATGAATGATGTATGAGGGAACAATATTTTATATATGTTCAATATTGGATCGTCATAACTGATGCAATTCTGGGCACAATACACATGTACCTTAAGTCGGTCAGTTTACCTAAACCTAACGCATTTTCATTACCATTTACATACAAATTGCCCTCATTAACATAGATATTAAAAACCTTGCATCCTTATACACACACATAATGCAGAGTATGGTCTCGGTCTTAAAGTCTACCTACTTATCAATAAGGATTCACTAAATACAAACAATTGACCAAACACTTATTTCAGATATGCTTCGAAACCTCTATCACGATAAAAAGTCCAATGTGTACATTACTACTGGATGCCTGCAAAGCTTTTGATAGTCATGTAAAATTATTTCCATGTTTCTTTTTAGACAGTATAAACACTCTGAAGTAATCCAAATAGTGAATAAACTTCTCACTTCCCCATTTCTATTAACATAGTAAAACAAGGATGGACTCTCACCATACTTCATGCATGAACTGAACCTTCCTTTTAACTCAAACAACCTTCTACAATATCCTCACTTGCTTTGAGAACAAGACACCGTTCCAGATGCAGTATCTAACTTCTGGCTAAAAGTATTAACATTGTTACATGAAAATTTAGAGTAAGAACTATTTACATGCATCCCCCGAAAAGACACCAGCCTGGTTAACAAGAAAAACAATGCTCCTACTTAAGGAGCAATCATGCAAGCTATCCTAAAAACTACAGGCCAATAACATGCCTTCTGACGACGTATAAACTGGCATTGCGGCAGAGTTTATAGGGAAAATTCAATCATGGTAACAGAACAAAAGGGTAACAAAAGAGATTCATATGTAACAAAGGATCACTTGTTTAAAGCCATAATGGAGAACTTTCTGAATAAAAACGGATTCTTACTCCAAGGAGGACACCGCCAACACCAATACAGTTGAATAAGCGCTTTTGTTCCTTTATTAGATATAAATGGAACTTCCATCAGCTAAAAATACAAATCAAAGGTTAGTCCTTTTATCATTAGGGGGAACCAAAATTTTTTTAATTAAAAATTCTAATAAAGTACAGACAAAAAGTGTAGGTATATTCCACCCATAAAATGTGTAACCATACAAACAGATATGCAAAAAACTAGTTCTACGTTCATAATGTATTCTAAAAATATTGCAGCTAGACAGCTAATTTTTGAATGCATTTATATGGTTACATTTTATAGGTGGAATATACCTACACTTGTGTTTAAAATGTCTGCACTTTTAAAAGAAATTTAGAAATTTGAATTTAAAAGTAATTTGATTGGTTCCCGCTAATAAGGAACAAAAGCACTTCTTGACGTTTGCAGTGGCGGCTGGTGACTTCAAATCACAGGGGGGCTGCAGGAGACAGCTGAATGGGTGGGGTCAAGGGGAGGGGGTGTGGTCAACCAGAAAGGGGAGGAGCTATGCATAAAACCACAAAAAAACAAACTTTAATTAAATACGCTGCCCTGGGTGGCAAACCATCATTATGAAAGTCCAATCAAGACAAAAATAAGTGTAGAAGAATAAAAATATTTCAATGCATTGGCTGCATGACAGCTTACTTAATATCTAGATGGAAACAAAAGGTTGTGAGGCATGAAAAAATAAATTACTTTTTAAATACATTACTGGAATGCCAGTCAAAATCAAGTATAAGAAAAACCAGAAGCACTCAACTCAAACCACTTCTCCTTGCACTGCAGTTCTAATTATAATATATTCAGCTTTATTAAAGTACCAAGTAACATGCTGAAAGTAGAAATCTATGTGATGCCCCCACTTGTAAAAATGTTTCTTATCCAAAAAAGACCTGCTGTTTCATGGGGAAAACATGATAAAAGTAAAAAATGAAAAGCAAACAAGAAACAAGCTCAAGATACATTGCTTAAAGGATTACTGTACAGGTTATGGACCACACATGATTGGCATTCTGTTTAGTTTACGGGTAAAGTCTGTAGAGATGACTGGAAGTCTCCAACAAGTGTAATGAGCTTTTTAAAATAATGGAATCCTGTCCTTTAATACCCAAGGCTTATACATTATCTAGTCAAGTATTCTCTGCATGGCAACAACAGAAAGGCTTTCAATGTTGGAAATTCTTTAACAGTATGCTTATTAAAGCTTACTTGCATCTTACGATCTCAGATAGGCTTACCTTATGGTCATTAAAGCATTGCTACTTAAACACAGAGCAACAGGCACTTTGAGTAATAAGCATAAATCTGAGTAATAAGCATAAATCAACAGTACAAAAATATGACAGAAACCAGACCATTCTGCAAAATCAAGGAAAGATGAAAAGCCACTGTAGTACTTATGCAGTGTGTCCTCCCCATCCAAGGTAGATACAACTACTCCTTGCCTTGCTTGGACACATCCAGAGTCACTACATGGGGGAGTGGGGTGCAACAAGCATGTCACAATTTGAAATCTCTCTGGCCGACTGTGATGGTCCTGACATTTGTCATACCTCTCAACCTCAAGAGCAAGAAATCTGGACAAAGCCATACACAGAAGTGGGACAAAGGCCCAAAAATAAGGACAATTTTTAAATATTGCTCTAATACACTTAGAAAGATAATAGAATAGGTCTTGCATTAGTATGAATTTTCTGAAGGGTATACAATCTGAAACTCAAATGTCTGTCATTTTCTAACTTCAGTCTTTAGTGATTTGTCACCAACTTGCCAAAAAACACAACTTTATGAAAAATGGACCAAAAATGTGATGCAAAAATATAAAAGACACACACAATACAGCTGCTACCTGTCAAAGAAGGGACACACTAATATTAGTACTGCTACCTTGAGCAGCTGACAAAATAAAAGAATCTACATGCATTTCAAGTAATCTATAACTTTGATTATTACAGTTATTTCTTAATTGTAAACCCTCCATGTTTTCTTCCAAAATTGCTATTTTGCGGAGGGATTATTAGGGGGAAGAGCAACATTTTGAGCCAAAAATTGGGGACAGTTGAGAGGTTGGCTATGCCTAATTCTATAAAGCAATTTATTTGCATGTACCTCTCAACCTGTTAATGCAGTAAATCTGAACAAGGCCAAATATATTGGGGGCACATATAAACAGTACTAAAATTGCTCTTGTATAAATTGAGACAGTTGATAGAACAGCTCTTACTTTAACATGCATTTTTCTGAAGATTATGAAGTCTGAAACTTATTATTTAGTGACTTAATTCCTAAATGATTTGCCAGAAAACTACAAATTTTATGAAGAACAAACCAAAAATAAGAAGCAAAAATCTATTCATTCTTTGAAAATCTGGACAGTTGGGAGGTATAGTTCAGCTGGGCCTGTCTGAGTTTGCTGCCCTTCCCCCCTGACAAAATAATGGTTGAATGGAGCCTCTGCAGCTATTCCAATGAACCATTACTTGGCTATTTCACTCCATTTACCATAAACACTAATGTGCATACTATTTTACTTCTATGATGAGTTGGACTTCACTTGAAAGTTTTATTTTGTATTTTACAGCACAAACAATCTGTTAAACAAAGCAATGCAGTCTCACAATGAAAACTTAGCATTAAAACTTCTCTGCCCTTGAAACTCACATTCATTGAAACAGCATTGAAACCCACATTCAAAGAAAATACATTTTGCCAGTGGCAGATAAAGATTAATTTTGGGCTGTTTTCAAATCATAGGCCCCTTGCATATGAAACATACATGTGCTCTTTGATACACCTTCCTCATTGTACTAAAATTATATTCCTTGTACAATACAGTACACTTGTTAGAGGGTGTTTAAATTTGTTTTGAACATTTTTCCAGTAAGCAAAACAAACCATATGCACCCATAATGGCAAAACTGCCCAGTTGAGAACATTTATCATAAAAAAGTCTACTCAGACTTCCACAGTCCACCATTATTAGTAAATATACACAATTCTACAGTCCACCATTATTAGTAAATATACACAATTCTACAGTCCACCATTATTAGTAAATATGCACAATTCCACAGTCCACCATTATTAGTAAATATGCACAATTCTACAGTCCACCTTTATCAGTAAATATGCACAATCTCTGAAGTCAGTCATCTAAATAATTCCACATTAAAGAAAATCTGTAACTAATGAAGCGGTTGCTGCTAGCAATCACCTTTATATTTCATGGTTTCATCTTAAAATAAAGTGTCTGTTGCCCCTCAGGAATAAATTGCCTATATTACATTAAAAAATGATAAGCTAGTAATATTGCAAGAGGAAATGGATGGCAAACTGATAACAGACTCATAGTATCTTCACCAAGGAGAACATTCTCAGTACGGCAGCATCCACCCCTTGTGGGAGTAGAACCCACAGCCTTCTGCATCAAAAGCAAGTACACAACCTGTTGTGCTATAGTATTAACTAGGCAAAGCACTAAACTTCTATTCCCCTGCAGTTCTCAGCTCCTTGTAAAAGCTACTCAATACTCAACTGCATCTCAACTTCGCAGCTCAAAAAAACTGGAAAAAGCCAAAATGTATTGGGGGTCAAAGCCCAAAACCAGGGACACATTAAACATTGCTTGTATAATCTTGGAAAGTTGCTAGAATAAAATGTTGTGTTGCCACCATACATTTTACTGCCAAGGTCCCTGAGCAAAAAACAGTCAGAGTAACATACCACTATGCCACATCAGCTGCTTTGTAAAAGAGAGTAAGACTGAAACTTAAATGGCTATCATTTAGTGAATTCAGTTCTCACCATAGCTGTCAACCTCTTAGTACAAAACACCTGGACAAAACACAGTAATGAGGGAATACAGCCCTCAAACATATTCAGTGAATTCAGTTCTTGCCATAGCTGTCAACCTTAGCACAAAAACCTGGACGAAGCCAATAATGGGGGAATACAGTCCCAAAAATAGGGACAAATTTAAAATATTCATCTTATAAACTTAGAAAATTGCTAGAAAAAAAGGTTGTGCTACTATGTATTCTGAAGAACATGAAGTTTGAAATTCAAATGCCGGTCAATTTTACTGCTGACAGAACAAAAACAATTTTCAGCAGAGACACAGGGATTAATACTGCAGACACGTCTTTGTAAAATGGCAGGGCGCCAGAGCAAATCCACACAAACACAGGGAGGAGATGCAGACTCCACACAGAAGGCACCCCAACCAAGAATCAAACCAGAAAACCTATAGCTGTGAGGCAACAATACTACCACTGCACCATCAAATAGGTTCATAGGTTCATACTAGGCTATCTGCCCGAGGGCATTTACAAGCCTAGCCCATCGTTTTGTGGCTTACGCCACCCCTTTAGTATGGGGAACTATACCCATTATTTTGCTGTGCCTCTGTCGAGCAGTGACACTGAGGTAATCCCCGGGGTATATCTGCGATCTCCCAAGGAATTAAACATTCAGAAACCTGAAGTCTGAAATTCAAATGCCTGTCAATTTTATTTAACATTTGTTAATCAGGACAGTCTGACTTGGAACAAAAAAACAATTTTCAGCAGAGGCCCAGGAAGAAATAATGCAGACATGTCTTTGTAACATGGGAGGACACAAAAGCAAACCCACACAAACACAGGGAGAAGATACGGACCCCACAAAGAAGGAACCCCAGCCAAGAATCAAACCTGAGAACCTGCAGCTGTGAGGCAACAATGCTACCAGTGCAACATCAAATAAAAGCAAACCCACACAGCCAAGAATCAAACTTGAGAACCTGCAGCTGTGAGGCAACAATGCTACTACTACACCATCAAATATCAAGCATTGCAACATTTACAAACCACAGATATGAGGAACAGATCAGATCAAATACAAGGCAAAAATCTGCAATTTTTTTACAAATGGTGGTGGGTAGGGAACTCAAGTCTTTAACACCTGCATACAGGGTACAGGGTTCAAGCCTGAGGTATTCCCTACCACACCACCATGAGCACCTGGGGCATTTTCTCACACACACACACACACACAAAGTATAAAAGCACCAAGTACCATACACACACAAAGTATAAAAGCACCAAGTACCATACATTGTAAAAAGCACCATACACTTACCTGTCCGTTCTCCATAATATCCAGCTAACTTGCATCCTTCCCACGCAATACTCCGAAGACCCGCGAGATCCCCGAAATCAAACCTCCCGACGAGACTGTTCCTGACTGCTGCTGTTGCAGTCCGGCCCCGATACATTATCCCAGCGAGTCTATGCACTTTAAAAGTGCACAGACGTCTCCATGTGTCCCCATATGGGGACTGCCGGACTGCCTGCAGCATGCGCATAGACGCACAGTAGTCGGGACTACTGCACATGCGCGAAGTCCGCGAAAATTTAAAAACATTTTTTTTTCTATTTTTATTTTTTTTTTTGTTCTGAGGGGGCTGCAGTCCGGCAGTCCAATAGCACGGGCCGTCCCTGGACGTTTGCGATGTCATTCTTGAAGTAAGGAACCATTTTTGTGTGTTTTATTCATACTGGAGAACTGTAAAAGACGGCGGAATCCAAGTATGACATGGACTTAAAAAGCATTTGACAGTAGCCCACATTCATGGATAAAGAGTGCTTAAAAATGTACAAGATAGAGCCTACACTGATCAATTACATTACAGTAACCATGAAACAGTGCCAAACCACTGTGCAGTTAAATGATAAAAGGACAAATTATTTTTCCAAGGATACAAATTCAAAGGGGGATAAGTCCAGGGTGACTTGTCACTGCTGCCCTTTTGTCTTGCCCTTAACCCATTAAGGTTGTCTACTTAATAGATTAGGTCATGGCTAAAATTTGGCTCTCAGAAAACAAGTGTAAAGATTCATCTTCCTTTTCTAAAGGATTTAAAACTATATAGTTCAAATGAGGCAGTACAACTGCAAGTGGTCAAAACTTTCAGATATAAAAATGTCATTTGGTCTTGATAAAACTGCAAAACAACCTTTAAAGCAGGAAAGCTACAGCACCAAGAAAAAAAAAGTTATGTAGTTACCATAACGTTCCAGGTTTGTAGTCCATCTCTCCCTTCATTCTTACATATGGGTTCGGAGCCAATCCTCTGCCCCGACTTGGCTTATTACAAAGCTCAAAGTCTCTTAGCTGGCTCGTGGCTAGGTAGGTATCCTATAGTGCACCAGTACAATCCCAAGATCTTGTTTGCTGCTAAACTACAGAAATATAGAACTAAGGTTATCCAGAAAGAATAACGAAAGGTCTCCACCCAGTCTCCAGATCCTTCCAGGACAGGGGTAGGTGGGTGGGTCTGTAAGAATGAAGGACGAGATGGACTACAAACATGGAACGTTATGGGGAGTACATAACTATGTTCTGCAGTCCTATCTTGCCTTCATTCTTGCATATGGGACAAAGTTCCTAGCACCTTATTCTTAGGTGGCTCATGGAAAGATACTCCTGAGTACTGTGGAACCGAAAGAGGCTCTACCCCTAGAGGCAAGGTCCAATTTGTAATGAGTAATAAAAGGTACGAGGGGTAGTCAAGGTTGCTGCTGCACAAATATGGTCAATTGGAACTCTGGCTTGGAAGGCAGCAGATGTAGACTGGGATAGAGTAGAATGAGCCTTAATCCTGAACAGTAGAGTTTTTCCATTGGAGGAGTAAATGAAGAAAATACAGCTTGAAATCCAATTTGATAAGTGACCGGCAGACCTAGTCTAGAATCAGAGAAGGATATGAACAATTGATCCGACTTTCTGAAATACTTAGTCCTGTGAAGGTAGAACCGTAACTGCCTGTGAACATCCAACTGATGAAATTTGTATTCTGCTGCATTAGAATGGTTAGGGAAAACCACCAGTAACTCTACAGTTTGGTTCAGGTTGGTTTGAGAGCAAACTTTAGGGATAAAGGAAGGATTCATAAGAAAAGAAACCGTCTTTGTGGAAAACGAGATAAGGAGGCTTTATAGACCGTACTTGCAAATCTGATGCTTGTCTAGCTGATGCGATACCTATGAACCTATAATTTTCTTGGGTGGCGAAAGCCAGGGTACCTTTTTGGCTAGGCTTGTATAGGCCCTAGGGGCAATAGCCTAGTATCTACCTATGATGGCTACTAAAAACAAAGCCTTCCAAGACAAATTTCAGCAGACATGAACAGGCAGGCTCAAAGGGCAGTGAAGTTAGCTTGGACAAGAAAGTTCAGATACCAGGAAGCTATTGGTTCCTGAAAGAGGGGTCTCAGCAAAGTAGCACCTTTAAGGAAGGTTTTACATAATCTGCGTGACATCAGGTTAGACCCAAATGAAAATTAGATATCGCTGCCAACTGGACCCTAATTGTGGCAGCAGCAGATCCCTGATGGAAAACTTCGGACAAAAATTCTAAAACCATTGGAATGGATACAGTGCAAGGAATCTACATTCCTTTCTTCAGCCCAGATAGGAAACCTTCTCCATTTGCTAGAGTATAACCTCCTGGTGGAAGGGTTGTGTGAAGACATGAGGATGTGGGTCACAGCAGATGAAAAATCATGAAGCCTGACTAGGGATGGAATTGGAGCAGCCATACTGTCAAGTCGAGGGTGTGGAGGTTGGGGTGAAGGGAGCCTGACACGTGTGTCAAGAGGTCTGGCACTGGGTCCATCGTCTAGTAGACGAGGCCCGAGAAAGGGGAACCAATCTGACGAGGCCAGTAAGGCGTGATGAGAATCATTTTGCTTACTAGCAGTTTCACTTTCTGAATCACCTTGGATATCAGAGGAAAAGGAGGGAAAGCATAAAGGAGTCTCAGGGGCCAATTGTGAACAAGTGCGTCTCTCGGTGACTCCCCCGGAGGGGGGGAGAAGTGAAAAGTATCTGCTGTATTTGTAGTTGATTGGACTGGTGAAGAGATCGCAGCAAGGTCGTCCCCATTTGCAGAAGATCTGTTCCTCTACTTCCTGATTCAGAGACCACTCGTGAGGCATGAAGATTGGTTGTCCCAGGTATGTGCATTGCCACCAGAAAGCACTGGGAAGATATTGCCCACTTCCAAACACGAATTGCCTCTCAACAAAGGAGGCAAGATCTGGTTCCACCTTGTTTGTTGAGATACCATACCACTGATTGTCTGAATGGATTGCTATTGTGCCTACAGGGAGAGAGTCGTGAAGTGCTTGCAATGCTAGAAGTACTGCTCTCATCTCTAGGACACTGATATGCAGGTGAGCCTCATGATCTTGCCATGTGCCTTGGACAGTCCTGCCTAGATAATGCCCCCCCCCCCACCCTATCTGGGAGGCATCCATGGTCACAGTAGCAACAGGTTGGCGAGGAAGGAATGGGGTGCCTGCTGTGAGTTGGTCAGGTTGAATCCACCAATGAAGAGCCTTCTTGCAAGACTCTCTTAAGAAGATGTGGTGAGATAGAGGCAGTTGTTGAAAAAAGACCACTGGGATGATAGAAGCCATTGAAGAATTTGCATGTGTAATCCGGCGAGAGGTACTAACATTATGGTGGATGCCATGGTCCCTAAGAGTTTCAGCACAGTCTTTACCTTGACTTTCTGAAGAGGAAGTAGACAGAGGATTTGTCGTCCAAGGTTCTGCACTCTTTCTGTGGGAAGACGAGCTAACATGGAAACTGCATATTTCTGCACCTATAAAAGTTACAAATTGAGGAGACGATAAGGCAAACTTTCCCAATTTATTGTAATTCCCAATTGGGAACAAAGCTGGATAGTGGAATCTCTGGTTTGTACGAGTAGATGCATGGTGGGGGGCAGTCAGGAGCCAGTTGTCCAGGTACGGAAACACTTGGAATCCTAGACGTCTCAGGTGAGCTGTCACTACCGCCATACATTTGATGGCCACCCTGGGGGCTGTGGCGAGACCAAAGGGCAGAGCACGAAATTGGTAATAACAGATTCCCAGCCGGAAGTGTAGATGACTCAGACTCTTTGTCCATTTTTAGTATGGTAGTATGCATCTTGGAGGTCTATGGAGCACATCCAATCATCTTTCCCTGAGAGAGGGAGTATAGACTGCAGTGTCACCATCCGGAACTTGGCCTTCTTTACAGATTTGTTTAGCTTGCTAAGGTCCAATAACGGCCTCCAGTCCCCTGTACGTTTTGGCACTAAACGAATAGTTCCGGATCCTATCTGGTCTGCGGGGACAGTTTGGATGACTTGTTTGCGAGCAGCTTTTTCACTTCTACAGTTGCTTGATCCCGGTGATTGGGTGGAACATCCGGGACTTTCTTGGGAGTGTGGGGTGGAAAAGAAAAAGGGTATGGAGTAACCTCTGGTGATAATTCTTTGTACCCATTTGTCTTGAGTAATGTTTAGCCAGGCTTCTGGATACAAAGATATGCGACCCCAGACTGGCTCCAGAAAAGCACAGCCGGGCCCCACATCAGGAGAGCTGATAGGGACAGCCTTGAAAGGAATCGCGGCCTCCCTGGTTTTGCGGGCCACCCCTGCCTCTAGGGTGACATCTACCATTTACTCCTCCTCTTCTGAAGGAGTCACCCTGTGCATCCAGGAAAATCTCTGGGACTTCCTGAACCACATCTTACCACCTCTCTCACCCTTAGGATATGGTCTAGAGGGGACGGTAAACCGTACTCTTCTTGCTCGCACCTGGTGAGTGCATCTTTTACCTTAGGTCCAAACAATGAAGAATCGTCCCCCGTAGACTTGAACGGCTCCGCAAAATTACATAAGCGCATCCATCCTGCACCCGCTGCCCTGCTCGCTCTGTTGACTGCATAAGAAATCAGCCTCATGGAGTTGTTAACTATGGAATTTAAGGTGGACAACTGAGCAGACACCTTCTCAGGGACTCCTTCAGTAGATGTACCCTTGTAGAGCATCTCCCAACTCCATAAGGAGATCTCTTTGAAGCCTCGTAAAATATGTATGTTCAGCGATCAGAGTGTGAACGCCGCTGAAGAAAAGATGCGCTTCATGTATCTGTCCATCGTTCGAGACTCCTTATTCGGCGGATGGACAGATGAAGTCTCCACTAGCTCCTTAGTGGCCGCCGCCACCACCATGGCATTTACAGGCACACCCTTAGACAAAATTCTCTCTTTGGAGGCAGACAGAAATTTATTGGGTCATCTGGGAACTGGCTCCACAGCATCAGGAGTCTCCCACACCTTCCAACTAACAAAGCTTGGAAAGTTAATCAAAAGGTTAAGACACCCAAGAGGCTGAAGGTGGAGACCAGAAAACCTTCAGTACACAGACTCATCAGAACGGGTAACAGTGGGCCAGCCACCTCTCTGCTTAAGGATCTCTAAAATGTCTACAAAGGAGACATCAGAGGATGACTTGGGGGACCATTCTGAGTCAAGAGGTCAGTGTCAGAGGTAATGGACTCATCTTGGGAGTCTACATGCTTCCTCTTGCATGTCCTCCTCTGAGGGGGCGCCTCAGAAGGATATTCTGGGGAGGCCTCAGAAGACTGGGGGCCACCAACCGGGGGCTCTGCTGCTGAGAGGGACAGAGGTCAGTGCTCAAGGGGGAAAGAGTGTCTGTACCCTTGTGTGGAGCTGATGAGCGAGACAGCACACTCATCATCTCGAAGGCAGATCTCTCCGGCTCTGAAGACTGCCTCGGCTCCAACACAGGAAGTCATCGGCTCCAAGATGGATGCAGGGTCAGAGCTCACCCTAGCCAATGCACAGAGAGGGAGACTTCATGGTACCCTTACTTGACCGACGGGTGAGCTTCGGCTCCTAGACACCACGGACGGCACCGAAGGTGTCGGAGCAGAAATTGGCTCTGAGACAGCCTTGAGGGGAGCTGGAACAATTGGCTCCGAGACAGCCTTGAGGGGAGCTGGAACAGAGGGTTCCACTACAAGTGGTACCGAACACTCCGGCTCTGAAGGCCCAACACGGCTGGGAGGAGGAACCACAATGGGGGGGTGTGGAGCCAACAGCATTTTTGCCAAGGCAGATGACTTCAGGAATCTAAGCACTGCTCTCTCATCTTCCTCTGACAGGCTCCTGCAGGATCTGGATGACAGTTGTAGGCAATCTGGATCTCTGCAGAATTGGAGATCTTAAGGTTGGGGAGACCAGCAAAGGATCTCTGGACCGGCTCCGATATGCTTGGGGCAGAAATTGAAGTGCCAATATCAACAACCTCGACCGGCTCAGAGGACAGTGGAACCGAGGAGGTAGAAGTCCTATCCGGTTTAGAAAGTTTTTATAGAGGTTCAAATACACTAGTCAGCATCAGAGAATGCCTCTTGGCCGCCTTAAAACCTTCTCTCTTAGAAGAAAGAGATTTTAAGGAGGAGGAAGAACTAGCTGAATCTGCATATTTTTATTATTTGCTATTGTATTTTGTTAAAATACTTTGTTATATATTAATTACATATTGTTAGTGATGTACTACTGCTTGCACCTTAAATGTGTTTTTTGTTGTGGAGCTTTTCTCCCCAGGTCTCATATGAAAACAGGTTTTCAACCCAGTCAGACACTACCCGTTTAATATATTGGAACAAAGATGGCTGCCGTTCTATAAGCACTGCAGTACTTCAGCTCTTCAAATACCTGAGAAAAAAATCAACCCTGTGGAGTTATACTTAGAGTAAACAAACTAATTGGCAGTTATTACTAATTGACCAGAAGTCACTTTTGGTTCAGAGAAAGAAAAATCGAAAAAAAATACTTGGTAATAGCAGGATTGGATCAGATTGTCAGGTTGACTCTGAACAGAGCACCAAACAAAGGACTGATTGATCTCACTTTTGTAACTTTTCTTTGGGAAATAAATCTTCGTGCAGAATTTCGAAATGTCAAAGGACAAAAATATGGAAACTACAACTTCCAAAACCAAGCTGTCAGCTTTGCAATCAGCAGAGAAAGAATCTTTAATCAAGAGACAGAAAACTATCAAACAGCAAGAGACTGCAAAAACAGGGCCATCAACAAAATCTGATCAACAGGTCACAATGGAAGAAATCAAATCAGCATTGCTACCTATACAGGATGCCTTAAAAGAGCTAACATCTCAAACACTTTCATTTAGTGACACATGTAATCGGATTCTCGAAAGAATGGAGAAAGCAGAAACTAGAATTGCTACCAATGAAGACAATATATTAATGCTCACTAAAAGAACAGAGACACATGGAGCTGACATTCAAATGATGCAAAATAAAATTCTTGACTTGGAAGCAAGATCCAGACGTAACAATATAATCATTAGAGGGATCCCAGAATCTATTCAGTATAATGACATGATCACTTCTATTACACAAATATTCGAAATACTGCTCAAGGACTCTGAGGTTGTTAAGCAGATGGTCATAGAAAGGGCGCATAGAGCATACAGAGAATCTCAAGCTTCAAATATACCCAGACCTGTTTATGTTAAAATATTGAATAACCAAGATGTGAGCAAAGTACTGTTAACCATTAAAAAATCTGGTGGATCTATAATGTGGCAAAATAATAAAATTTCTATAGCACAGGATTTACCAACACAAATAAGGCAAGAGAGACAAATGCTGGCTCCATATTGTAAGTTTCTGATTGACAAAAATATCAGATTTCAAATGAAATATCCTAATAACCTAATTTTTACTGTGGATGGCATTAAATACTCTGTAAGCACAAGGAAAGAAGCAAGACCTACTTTTTTGAAGATTTTTAAGGCTCTCCCATATTCAGAAATGTGAACAGTTCATTTTGGCTTTCTGCAGCACCAGGGAGAATGGGATGTTTCATTTATGACAATCTGAGGCTTTAAAATCCTTTGCCTGTTCTGTTTCTTGTAGCAGGCCTGGAATTTTATTTTCTTATCTTCTTATCTCGTAGTTCCAGTTGAACTGCCTTTACAGTTTAAATAGCTGAGAAGAAAGAGGAACTGCTGGCGAAGTAAAAAGAAACCTGTTTGGACTTATTTTGCAGGAAAAGGACTGTAAGATAGTGTGTGAAGTCAAAGTGATGCAGGTAAACACTGTGGAAATGCATTGTGTATTAAAAAAGGAGATTGTTATGTGTAGTGGCAGAATAAGTACTGTAGTTTTTTTTTTATATTTGTTTTCTCTTTTTTTCCTATATCTCTCTTCTCTTTACTCCTTTCCTTTATTTCTGTAGATAGGTGGTATTATTTCTAACTGATAAATGATGTAAAAATGGTTAGTTGATCAGATTTAAACAATGTGCATATAATAATAAAAAGTTTTTTTTGTGTGTGTAATTTAAGGCATTTTTTCTTATTTCTTCTCCTTTTGCTGTGCTCCCTTCATGCTTTTTTTTCTCTTTTTTTTTTTTATTTTAACCCCTTGGTTCCTCTCTTATTCACATATGGTTATTACAAATGAAAGTGCCATTATAGTTTTATTTTGAACTGCATTGGTTTTCAATATTAATATGTTAGTAGGTAAGTTGTAGGGGAAGAACAAAGCAGATTAAAGTAGTTAGATCATTTTATTCAGTAGATACAGGATGTTGGGAAATGTTAAATAACGGTCTGCTTTCTATGCCAACTAATATTTAATACTGTATAGAACAAATTAGAATGTTATTTGCTATTGCTGAATATAAAGCTGAAGTGAATTGAAGTACATTAGAATCTCAGGGTACAATTAGTTTATTTGTATATCCATAAATATGTACAGAGCTGTAGTTACCTATAAGTAGTGTTTAGTAGGGAATGTCAGAATTAGGCTTTAGAAGTAGTAGTTGTAGGTTTTTTACATAGGGTTTCATTGTTAAATAATAGAATTAGTAGATTAGTTACTCAGATGGTTTCCAGTAATGTAAAAAACCTATGTTCATCCTGGTCCAGAGGAATAGTGGGTAGGCACTGGGTAGGGATAGGATGGCAGTTTTGCTTCCATACAATTGATGATATGCCAACTTATGTTATTCTAAGGTTGCTCCAAGAGATTAGATATCGAGTTATATTTCTAATGAACGTTAAATGTGGATAATAGAATCTTGGAATGTCAAAGGACTCCAGAACATGAAAAAAAGAAAGCTGTTTTTTCATTTGTTTCTCAAATCATCAACATGTTGTATTTTATTACAAGAAACGCACATGACTAATGATCAGTGGGAGTCAGTGAAGGATAAGAAATGGGTTAGGAAGATTGTGACGGAAGGAACAACAAATAGTGCAGGGGTGGCAATTTTAGTTAAGAATCACTTTCAGGGAGATATTAGGGATGTGAAAATGGATCAGGAGGGTAGATGGTGTTTGGTCCTTCTCACATCCAAATGTTATGATAAACCTATAGTACTAATAGGTGTATATGCCCCTAATGTTAATCAGCATCATTTCATAGCTTCAATCTATTCCATTTTACAGTCATACAATAATTGCTATATAGTGTTGGGAGGTGACTGGAACTCTTATCAAGATCCTAAATTAGACAAGTTGGGTGCTTCTTCAGTGTTCAATAAACAGGCAATGGTAGCACTGAAAGAATTGAAAATGGATTTCAAACTCTATGACCCTTTTAAACACATACACTCACAAGGGAAAGCAGAGAATTTTACTTATTATTCAACCTGCCATAAAATGTGGTCGAGAATTGACTTTCTTAATTTCAGAGGTGTTGATCTCAGCTGACCCTAGTGTTTCTAATCAAGTCAGACAACTCTCAGACCATTCAAAGATAACTTTAACCTTAAACAGTAGTAATATGGATACCAAGAGGCTTCGAGGGTATAATTGGTCCTTGAACCCATATTTACTAACCAAGGAAGATATATTAATGGAAGTCAAGGAGATACTTAAACAGTCATTAAATAATATTTCCCAAAATAGACACCCAATAGATATAGAATGGGCTACAACTAAAACGCAGCTAAGAGGACTATTTATACAAAAAGCTACATATAAAAAATTACAAAAGAAGACTCAATTGGATTTAGAAACTAAAATTCAATTACTGGACCAAGATTTGATGAGGAACTATAATGAACAGACAGAAACTGAGCTATTAAGATGTCAAAAAGAACTATTTTTACTTCATAATAGAAATTTGTCACTTTACGAACAAAGAAATTTAGTTAAATATGCAAATCATATTCAAACCCCCACGAAAGCATTAGCTCGTATTATTAACCAGATGAAATCAACACGATTAATTACTGAAATACACTATAACAATACTACATATACTGACAAGGCGGACATCAGGAAGACCTTTGAAAAAATTTTTAATCAGATTTATGGTGAGAAGCAGACACTCTTGCAAGATAAAGACAGAAAAGATTTTTTTTTTTTACAGAGAATCACTTTCCCTAATATTGACAAGGAATTTCATAGAGATTTAAATCAAACCGATTACAGTTGAGGAAGTGTCCGAAACAATCAAGAAACTGAAGCCTCACAAAGCCCCAGGCCCAGATGGTTTGACCTCGGAATTCTACAAATCTTTTAGTGAGATTTTGAGCAGTGTATTGTCACAGACTTTTAATTATATCACTCTAAATAGAATTAACGATCCTCATTTTAATGCCTCAAGGACAGTTCTGATATTAAAAGAGAAAGGTGATTCCAAAAATCCTGATAATTACAGGCCTATATCACTTTTAAATATGGACATGAAAATCATGACATCCATTCTGGCGAGTAGGCTGAAAAAGGTAATAAACCCAATAATATCAGAGGAACAGGCGGAGTTTATGGATGGGAGGCAGACCACGGATAATACCTTAACGCTCCATACCTTAATCTCTTATGCGAAATATAAAAACCTGAATTTGTATGCCCTAATTATTGATGCTCAGAAAGCATTTGATAGGGTTAATTTGGATTATTTGATACATTACCTTATTTTAATATACCGCAGGAGTTTATCTCAATGTTAAGGATACTATATAGAAATGCATACACAAATTTATTTATAAATCACGAATGCTCGAATAGGATAAAAATCATAAATGGTACCCGACTTATTTCCCATCTTATTTAATCTTTACTTGGAGCCTTTATTTTTACACCTTAAGCAAAATGTTTTTTATAATTCTCCTGTACTGTATGGAATAAAGGTTAGGATGGCTGCCTATGCAGATGATTTAAACATATATTGTACCACACCCGTTTCCGATACTGAAAAAATATTAGCTGCAATAGAAATCTTTGAGAGAATTTCCAATTACAAGCTAAATTTTAAAAAATCTAAAATATTCCCATTAAAGACACCCACACCTTTTCAATGCTACCATTAATAGGACAAGTATTGACGGAAGAAAAGATAAAATATCTGGGAATTGTCTTCTCAACTGAAAATAGAGATTTTTTTATTAACAATGTAAAGTCAACTACAGATCAAATAACATTGGATCTTGAAAGATGGAGTAGATTGAAGTTACCGATGATGGCAAGAGCAGCTATCATAAGAATGAATGTTCTTCCTAGAATGTTATATATTTTTAGAGCTGCACAACTCAGAATTACCAAAACATTCTTTAAACAGCTTCATATAAGATTGGGAAGATTTCTTTGGGAACCTAGGAAGACGAGAATTTCATATGAAAATTGATGGCTCCAAAAATAAGGGGGCTGGAATTACCGGATTTCGAAATGTACTATTTAGTGATTCAGGCCAATAGGATTTTAAAGAAGTCTTACTTCGATAGTGATAATAGAAAATGGACACCCAAATGGGTGCTCTTAACGTACAAGCATATAAATGAAGTGGGAGTCAACGCTAAAGCATTACCCTTTTTAAATAATTGGACAATGAGTAAATATAAGCTAATGGAGCACATCAAAAGTTATGTAACGGCAATTCAAACTCTTTTCGCTTCCTTAAATTTACTAATATATGATTGTTTTCCAACCGTTTCATAGGAACCCAAATTTAACAATTGGTGGTCAATTGATTGATCTAAAGAAATTCCCTTTAATTATGGAGTTAACTGTACTCGATTTATAGATTTATATCATTTTCTAGGAGTACCAGTACAGGATATTTTAAAAGAAATAGAACTCCCTATTTCCTATTTAATTATAGTAAGACAGCTAAAAGACTTGGTTATAAACTATTTTAACAACTTTGAAATGAAAGGGGAAGATTTAATCATTTCTCGTAATCTATGGGAAGCGCTGTTGCAGGATAGAAAATATATAACCGCAGCATATAAATTGATGAGAGGAAGTATAATGATTATATTCTTTTATCGAGTTACTGGAGAGAGAAATTGATATTCCCAGACGACAATAAGATATTGGAGGCATTTAAATTAACATTAAAGTCCGTATCCCTTCAGAAATTGGTATTTACGCAGCTGATGATATTTAACAATGCATACTATACTAGTCTCACTTTGCACAAATTTGATACGAAGAATTCACCCATATGCCCACATTGCTTTGATCAGACAGCAGATTTGCTTCACATGTTCTGGAGTTGTAAGTGCATTTATAAATTGTGGAATTCATTAAAAGTGCAGTTACAAAAAATGGGTTACCAAAATTCAACACTCTTGGGAGTTTATGATTCTTCATATTCCCCCGGAGAATCTAAATAAATCAAAAACGATCGTAATTATGAATATTTGCCTATTAATGAAATTATATATAGCCACAGATTGGTTGAACCCAGCCCAGACATCGTGGGAAAATTTCAGATTGTTGGCAGTAAAACACATCTTAGCGCATAAACTGTTAAATTAGTGATCACAAGAAAAATATCAACATAAAAATCTGGGAGCAAATTTTTAATATTATTTTGGCTTAAGAGGTTACTATCCACTTTTTCTCGGGAACCAGAATATAGTCTAAATCAACCTTAGATTAGATAGAAAATGTACAGAAAAGACAGATTGTTGGCTTGGATTTGTTAATGTTGAATTTTTTTTTTTTTTTTTTTTTTTTTTTTTTATTATTTTCCTTTTGATTGTTAGTGCTGTACCTTTGATCAATACATGAGGTTGATATATATGTGAAATTAACCAATGGAAGCATTTTGTATATATTGTATATAATGTGTGAATTTGTAATATGGTTGTGAAAAATAATAAAAAATGATTATTGAAAAAAAAAAAAAAGACACTACCCGTTTAACAAATGCAAATAAATAAATAAATAAATAAATAAATAAATAAATAAATAATTAAATAAATAAATAAATACTGAAAATAGCATTGACATCTAGGAACAAAGTCCAAGCTATAAACTAAACTAATTTGCTCTTCCTATCCTAACTTACCCATGTTTGGAGTAACTGATTGGCCTCAAACAGTGTGCATCGGTTGGACAGAAGACAAAAAGGGATGCTTCATGCTCAAATGATTAATAAAAATCTGTGTTCACAAAGACTAAACATTTTCCATTCTGATGGGCCTCTTCGAAACAGATTATATATATGGATCTGCAATCGTGGGACTGCATACATCTGCTGACCTCAAAAGACCTAAACGTAGTGAAAGTTTTGAAACATGAGGAGAATAAGCCTAAGATGACAGCTCCGCTTACTTTAGCGGAAGCATATCGGTGTCAAGCAGGAATGGAAATCAAACCAGAAGTAGTTAACAAACGACAACGACAACGCAAAAGAATATAAAAGATGAATGATCAGACGAAAAGGCAAGAAATGTGGAAAATGCATAAACAAAGTTGCAATTGGAACAACCTCATGTTGATCAGAAACAAACCCAGGAATGTGTAAGGAGAGGAATTTAAATCAAAGACGAAAGTTATTATTGGTGGCCCAAGACTCTAAACCTAAAAAAGTGAATGTAGTCCACGAAGTTCATTGAACATAATGGGAGAAAACAGACAAATGTAGGTTTTGTCAAACAAAATTGGAAACAGCTGCATATCTTGTTGCTGGTTGTGATATACTAGTGGCAGAAGGACTGTATATTGAAAAGGCATAATAATGTGGCAAGACTGCTGAATTGGGGATTGTGCAAACATTGTAATATTGAAGTAGCTGAAAGAACTCACTGGAAACATGAGCCATAAAGCATTACAGAAAATGGTGAAGTTTATCACACGGGATCACCCATTACCAACTGTTCAAAAAACAAACAGATGCTAGAAAACTAGATATAGTAGTCCATGAAAAGATGACAAAAGTAGCATTATTACTGAAATTCTTAAACCCAGTGCCTAGTGTGTCTTATATACAGAAAGACACAGTCACAAGATACCAGGATTTGTAGGCAGAAATGAAGGCAATGTGGAAGAATAAAAAGAGACTTTACATTCGTACTTGGATATATGTTATAGATACATGCAACTCCATATGCACTGCGGGAAATCTCATTACTGGGCACACTGTGGGTGCTGCGAATAGCACTTCTTGATAACAGATTTTAACACTAATTTTATGACTTGGGAATGGGGTCCATTCCTCGTCATGGTATTAGAGACCCAAAAAAGACTTGGGGAAATTACAAAAATTCTTCATTTACCAGATTTCTACCTTCATTGCCAAAATGGAACACATCCAAATTTTGGTCTGCAATTAAAAATATATGGTACCCTTACTGGACATGCAAGGGAGACTTCCCAAAGTAGTTGTGCCAAGTGTCACTACATTTCTTCACCTTTAACCATACAGATGGTTTAATAAAATAAATTCACAGACTTTTTCTAGACTTGATGTTCTTTCAGTCGGGTGAAATGCTGGATTTCTCTAAAAAAATGTAAATTTGGGACTGGATATATGTAACCCCAATTCTGTACAGCACATATGCATACAATTTACCTAGCTGATACTTGCCATTAAATAATTAAAATTATATGTGCACAGTAATCAAATAAAAAAAATCAATAAAATTCCTACAAAGTAAAGACCTATCAAAGCCCTACAACTTGACAACAGAACACAAATTCAAACTGTTCATAGGTTCATAGATTAGTACTAGGCTAACTGCCCTTGCAAGCTATTTTAAGCCTAGCTAATTATCCCTTGTGAGACTCCAACCCTGCACTTTGTGTTTGTAAGGCAAACACCTTACCCATTAGGCCACTCTTACAACGTATGGTGAAATTATGACTGGGCTTTTAACACAAACATTAATATCCATACAGCCTGATGTTTACTCCTCTTGAAAAATTAAAATCACAAAATGTGTGAAAAATAAATATCCCTGTCATCAGCCCACAAACCAAACCAACCACAATACTACCATACCTTAGTTGCTGCAAAGACTGTGGCAAATACAATGCACATCATATATATTTTTGGAAATCTTATTAAATTGAACATCCTAATAACTAAAATCCAAGACAAACAAGTAACCTGTATATTCTAAAATGTGTCACGTTACAGCCAAACATTACCCATAACTGATAAAGGACATAATAAAATCACCCCAGTACCTTAAAGCATTCAACATTTCATCTCAACGCCAACAAAAGTAGCCTAGACAAACATTAAAAATCCTGTCAAACAACCACAAAAACAAAAACCATATACCTCTGTTTTCCCACCCAACATTTTATATCTTTAATATCTTTTAACTTTGAACCAAATATATGTACAACTGTAATATACGTAATTTTCTCTCCTCTGCTGCAATTACTGTAGAAGCCTCAAGTTTTAAAATTATCCTTTTTGTTTTATATAGTTGTTGGTAGCAAGTTAATTATTGTTCATTATTTTGATTTGTGGTTTTATACCATTCTACAAAATCCAAAACATATTCGCAAAATAAATTAAAATTTAAAAAAGTAAAAAAACAAATCAGACCAAAAACAAACATTTTAAAAATGCAGTCATATCTCATTGGTTGAGAAACATTCAGACTAACTTCTGCTATGCTTAGCATCACATTTTTCTCCACTGTCTCTCCTCCTTTATTTCTTCATAGTTCTACGACCTGCTTGATCTACCCATCTTTTCGTTCACAAGTACTTTCATTACCACTTTTGTCCCTAATCGCACCAATAAAATTAACACTAGAAAACTTTCCACGAGTGAAGCAAATTCTCTTCCCTCCTCTAATTCTCATCCAGTATCATCTTTGCTACTAGTACCAGTGAACTAAGCTGATAATACACGATTACTAGCTGAATACACTTTTGTATTTACTGTATGTACTTTTTCACCAGTTTTATTTAACATTTATAGCTATTTTTACATCTTGTAAATGTTTGTTAGCATGTATACAGCTACAAAAGCAGAGTTTAAAACTGCTGTTTGATTAAAAATGCAGCAAATTGTAATAAGATCATCAAATTTTGTTTTACTATTTTTTTTCCTTGAAGCCTTAAAAAGTTGTTGGCTAAAGTCCTTTAGGCAACACTGAACAGGACTTTGATCCAACCAGGAACGGAGAAACATTCTTAATTTAAAAGGTATTCACACATTCCTACCCAGCTATAGCAGTTTAAGTTTACAACTGATTATATGGATTTTTAACACTTGTGCTTTTAAACTTGGTGGCTTTTTAGCTACATACCCTGGCTGTAATTTAGACTTAGGAAGGCCCGTTAATTCAAGTGGCATTGACTGACAGGGGCAGCTCGTGCTATAGGACTGCAGCCCTCCCACCAGTAAAAAGAAAAAAAAAAAAAAACGGCAAAAACAAAATCAAAACATCCACGAATGCTCACGGTTGCAGGGCAGAGATGCTTTTCTCACTTATCCAGTCTGCCTGTTAGGCAGTCTGGATAAGAGAAAAAGGCATCTCTGCCCTGCAATCTAGAAGTCTGTGTGGTTGTCATCACCCGCACAAAGAGAAGACTGGACTGCATCACCTGCAGGTTGGATCCTTCGGCCTATTACAGGAAACTGAAACCAGCCAAACCGGAAACCAAAGGAAAGCTGTGTGTGGAAAGCAGCCATGAGGGAAGCTGTACGTTGGACAGAGCCGGTAAGTGTAATTTTATTTAGCAGGTAAAGTGTAATATGTAAAAGCCGGTAAGTGTAATTTTATTTAGCAGGGAAAGTGTAATATATAATTTTATTCAGGTTAGCTTTAGCCATTGTTTTTTCTTATGCAGGCTTTTATTATCCTGCCATTCGTATTTGGTTTAATTATGCTGCCCAATCAGCAGTTTGTAAAATCTGCTTGCCCTAAACTGTATCACTGCTGCTTTTCGTATGCAATGTGGTCTATGACCAAGTACTATTTGTTTGGTTATGGTGGCTTAGCTTTTACTCTACCCAGTAAAATTCAGACAGACTCCATTACGTATAGAAGGACTAGATAAGATTTCAAAAGTCTGAGGTAGAGTTGGGTAATCTATAACAAGGTTAACTGTTTCAGATGATTCGTCAGACTTTTTTTTTTTTTTTTTTTATCATGGGTATGGTTATATGTTCAAGGACAGTAACTGCAATTCCCAGAACTGCAAGAATTTAATTGGGATTATGGTGAAATATATACAAACTCAGAAATGTTGCAGCTATGAATATTCCTTCTTTTTGGTACAATGATCTCAAAGTTGGTATATATAAGCAGTGGGAGTGTTGAGGAGTGCATCCTGCCACATTGGGGGATACATGCAGAGGCTAGTCTCCCCCTTGAAAAAACACAGTGTGTAACACTGACTTTGGCAGTTCACTGTTGTTGTTGTGTCTTTCGGCTTATCCCGGTAACGGGTCGCCACAGTGGAACTCCGGTCCGCTGTTTGGTAGTGGATTTTTACGTGCCAAGTTACCAGCCCTGACGCACAACCTTCAACGAAGGCAAGCCCATTCATGCATGCCTCCACACACAAGACGCTCTAGCTAAGAATCGAACGCGACAACATCTTGCTGTGAGGCGACAACACTACCGCAGCACTGTTACTTGTGTTAAATTGCACTTCAATTTTTACACTTTTAGGAGTTATATATCAAAGTTTCAAACTTCCAATAGGGAGCCACAGTACTGGGAATTTTTGCTTTATTTACAAAATGCCCCTGAGCATTAGGGCTGTTTGATTCTATGAAACAGACTACAGATGAATCTTAAATGAAATCCTAATAATAATGCTCATATATTGTCTTTTTATACTAAAAATCAGCATTAGCCATTAAGTATTGACGCTGTTGTGGTATTGCTGCTTTCGCATATTTGTTAGAAGGAATGCAAGTCCTTAATTATGCATTTATGAAGACTGACTTTTCGGATTTGGAAAATTTTCTCATTCTAGTATTTGTGTTGGGTTATGCTCTGGATAGCTGGACTAGTTGCCAGCATATTTTACTGCAATCATAATTTTAGATAATAATAAGTCCTTGTTGAAAAGGAAAACTTAACTTATTCTAGTCTGACTTACATTTCTGAGTGTATAAAGTAAAGTTGCAGTCTAAAAGAAATAGTGCTACTTTTATTGAAAAAATGGATTAGTTTGTGTTGCTATTACAAAAAGACATTGCTAAAGAAAAGTTAATGTGCTGTAGATTTTGTCTGCATTATGCTGATTATGTCATTCATGTTCAGACCTGCGCTGTGCACAGGGCTTTCAGTGTTTATTTAATAGTATAACTAAAAATAGAAACCTTAGAATTTCAAAGTTTCTAAACTCAACAAGTATAGAGTCCTGCACAGTATGTGGGTGCTGCTGTAGAAAGCAAATAGAAGCAGTATGCTAAGGAAATGAAATGCACCTTTAGTTAATGGGTTTCATTATTTGAGTATAACTAGGGATATGCTATGTATACTATGGTGCATACTTTTATAAATTTATTTTGTGCAATGAGATGTGCTATTTTTTGTAATGCTTTATGGTTACTTTGTTGATTATTATTTTCAGAATGTTTCATCCACTAGATTTTTATTAGTTTCTTAAAAGTCTGCACTTTGAGGCCACAGACTACAATTGTGGGGAGTGGGCAACATTCTGGGAGTTACTATACAATTTCAAAATTTTGACTGTCCCTGCATTACTTGGCTGTCAACTGGCAGATATAGGAATACTAAAACATTACTGCTGAAGGCTTGTCTGCTGGTTATTCCATCCCAGCTCTCCTTTTCCATGCCAACCCCACTGAGGTACGTATTTGGTGCACTTCCTTAAGTATACAGTTTATTCAGAGCTAAAACACAAGCCACCTAATCCATATCCATGCATGAAGAAAGGCAGCAAAGAAGGTTAATACAGCAAAGTAAAACTGAAAGGGAGCTAACAGTTGCTATCAAGAAGGAGAACAAATACTCTTTGGATATATACTACAATGGAGGAAGGGAGAAGCAGAACTGACCTGGCTGAGAAAAGACTGGGAGGGAGACCACAAATGTCCCAGGTGCTATATGGTGGTAGATAAGAGAACAGGCTTGAACCCTGTACCTTGGGCCCAGGTGGCAAGAGCCTGAATTCCATACCAACCACCATCTGTAAACAAATTGCAGATTTTTCCCTCATACTTGTTCTGTTCCTCATAAAATCTGTGGTTTCTATATGTTTATGTCCTTACAAAGTCAGTAGTGTATTGGTGCAGTGGTAGCATTGTTGCCCGACGGCTACAGGTTTTCTAGTTTTATTATTGGCTGGGGTGCTTTCTGTGTGGAGTCTGCATGTCCTCCCTGTGTTTGTGTGGGTTTCCCCTGGTGTCTCCTATCTTACAAAGACATGTGTCTGTCTGCAGTGTTTCGCCCTGAGCCTCTGCTAAAATTGGCTTTTGTTGGGGGGCTGCAGGAGACAGCTGAATGGGTGGGGCCAATGGGGGTGGGGGTGGCCAACTAGAAAGGGGAGGAGCTATGCTCAAAACCACAAAACCTGTAACTTTAATTAAATACGCTGCCCTGGGTGCCAAACCATCATTATGAGAGTCCAATCAAGACAAAATGAAGTGTAAGAAAAAAAAAATTTCAATGCATTGGCTGCATGATAGCTTACTTAATATCTAGATGGAAACACGGTTGTGAGGTATGAAAAAATAAATTACTTTTTAAATACATTACTAGAATGCCAGAGAAAATCAAGCAGCACTCAACTCGAACTACTTCTCCTTGCACTGCAGTTCCAATTATAAATTTATATTCGGCTTTATTAAAGTACCAAAGTAACATGCTGAAAGGAGCAATCTCTTTGATACTCCCCACTTGTAAAAATGTTTCTTATCCAAAAAAGACCTGCTGCCCGACAACTATTTACTTAAACAAGTAAAAAATGAAAAGCAAAGAAGAAACAAGCTCAACATATATGGCTTAAAGGATTACTGCACAGGTTATGGACCACACACAATAGGATTGGCATTCTGTTTAGTTTGCAGGTAAAGCCTGCAAACATAATTGCAAGTCTCCAACAAATGTAATGAGCTTCTTAAAATAATGTAATCCTGTCCTTTATTACAAATACTGTCATATGAATTTCAATACCCAAGGCTTATATGTTACCTGGTTATGTAAGTATTCTCTGCAAGGCAACAGAAAGGCTTTCAATGTTGGCAATTCTTTAACAGTATGCTTATTAAAACTTACTTGCATCTTAAAATCTCAAGACAAGCTTAGCTGATGGTCATTAAAGCATTGCTAATTAAACACAGAGCAACAGGCACTTTCTGAATAATAAGCATAAATCAATAGTATAAAAATATAACAAACCAGAACATTCTGCAAAATCACGGACAAATGAAAAGCAACTGTAGTACTTGTGTCTACCTTGGATGGGGGGATACTATGCACACATACACTGCTTAACTGCTCCTTGCCTTGCTTGGACACATCCAGAGTTGCTACATAGGGGAGTGGGGTGCAACAAGTATGTCACAATTTTGAAATGTCTCTGGCTGACTGATGGCCCTGACACATTTGTCATACCTCAGCCTCAGAGCAAGAAATCTGGACAAAGGCCCCAAAATAAGGACAATTTTAAAATATTGCTCTTATAAACTTAGAAAGATAATAGAATAGGTCTTGCATTGGTATGAATTTTCTGAAAGGTATGAAATCTGAAACTCAAATGTCATTATTTTCTAGCTTCAGTCTTTAATGATTTGCCACTAATTTGCCAAAAAAAAAAAAACACAATTTTATGAAAAATGGACCAAAAATGTGATGCAAAAATATAAAATAGCCACACAATACAGCTGGGAACCTGTCAAAGAAGTGACCCTTTTTAATATTAGTACTGTTAACTTGAGCAGCTTACAGAATACAAATCTACATGCATTTCTGAAATAAAAGTAATCAAATTATTAGTTATTTATTAATTGCAAACCCTCCATATTTTCTTCCAAAATTGCCATTTTGCAGAGGGATTATTGGGGGAAGAGCAACATTTTGAGCCAAAAATCGGGGACAGTTGAGAGGTTTGGATATGCCCAATTCTATAAAGCAATTTATTTGCATGTACGTACCTCTCAATCTGTTAATGTAGAAAATCTGGACAAGGCCAAATATATTGGGGGAACATATAAACAGTACTAAAAATTGCTCTTGTATAAACCGAGACAGTTGATAGAATAACAGGTCTGGCTTTAGCATGCATTTTTCTGCATGTTATGAAGTCTGAAACTCGGTATCTGTCATTATGTGACTTCATTCCTAAATGATTTGCCACAAAAAAAAAAAAAAAAAAAAAACACATTTTATGAGGAACAAACCAAAAATAAGAAGCAAAAATCTATTCATTCTGCAAAAATATGGACAGTTCAGAGGTATAGCTCAGCCAGGGCTGCCTTTGAGTTTGCTACCCTTCCCCATTTACCATAAACACTAATGTGCATATTGCTTTACTTCTGCGATGATTTGGACTTTGAAAGTTTTATTTTGCATTTTACAGTGCAAACACTAATAGATAATCTGCTAAACAAAGCAATGCACAGACTTAGCATTAAAACTTCTCTGCCCTTGAAACCCACATTCAAAGAAAATACATGTTGCCAGTGGCAGATAAAGATTAACTTTGGGCTGTTTTCAAATCACAGGCCCCTTGCACACGAAACATATACATGCTCTTCACATTCCTGATTGTATTAAATTATATTCCTTGTGCAATACAGTACAGTTTTAGAGGGCATTTTAAATTTATTGTTTTGAAAAATTTCCAGTAAACAATGAAACAAAATGCATGCACCAATAATGACAAAACTGCCCAATTCAGAACATTTCCATCATAAAAGTCTAATCAAACTTCTACAGTCCAATCAGTACATATGCACAATCTCTGAAAAAGTAAAATTCATCTAAATAAATTCCACATTAAAGAGATCTGTAACTAACAAAGAGGCTGCTGCTAGCAAACAACTTTAAATTTCATTGTTTCATCTACATATAAAGTGCATATTGCCCTTTAGGAATAAATTGCCTATCTTACATTAAAAAAATGATAGGCTAGTAATATTGCAATAGGGAATGGATGGCAAACTGATAACAGGTTCATAGTTACTAGGTATCTTCGCAAAAAAGGAGTGCAGCATCCACCCCCTTTGCAACACAGTACAGTATTAGCAATGCAATATCTACTGTGGGAGTAGAACCCACAGCCTTCTGCATCAAAAGCAAACAGATTACCTGTTGTGCTATTAACTATGCAAGCAGGTTTAGCATAAGCAGCATTAAACTTTTGCTCCCCTGCAGCTCTCAGCTCCTTGTAAAATCTACACTCAGTTGTATCTCTGAACTTTGCAGCACAAGAAATCTGGAAAAAGCCAAAATTTATTGGGAGGGGGGCAAAAGCCCACAAAAACAGGGACACATTTTAAACATTGCTTGTATAATTTTGGAAAGTTGCTAGAATAAAATGTTGTGTTTCCACCATACATTCCATTGTCAATTATTGAACCCAGTTCCCTGTGCAAAACAGTCAGAAGAACATACCACTATGCCAAATTAGCTGTTTTGTGAAAACAAGAAAGACTGAAACTTAAATGGCTACCATTTAGTGAACTCCGTTCTCACCATAGCTCTCAACCTCTTGGCAAAAAACACCCAGACAAAGCCAGTAATGGGGGAATACAGCCCCCAAACATATTCAGTGAATTCAGTTCTAACCATAGCTCTCAACCTTCACACAAAAAACCTGGACGAAGCTAATAGTGGGGGAATACAGTCTCAAAAATAGGGACAAATTTCAAATATCCATCTTATAAACTTAGAAATCTGCTAGGATTATGTGTTACCATGTACTTTCTGAAGAATATGAAGTCTGAAATTCAAATACTTGTCATTTTTATTTAACATTTGTTAACCAGGAAAGTCGGACTTGGAACAAAAGCCAATTTTCAACAGAGGCTCAGGGCGAAACACTCCAGAGAGACACACGTCTTTGTAAGATGGGAGACACCAGAGGAAACCCACACAAACACAGGGAGGACATGCAGACTCCACACAGAAGGCACCCCAGCCAAGAATAAAACTAGAAAACCTGTAGCTGTCAGGCAACAATGCTACCACTGCACCAATACACTACTGACTTTGTAAGGACATAAACATACAGAAATCACAGATTTTATGAGTAACAGAACAAGTATGAGGGAGATGGTGGTGGGTATGGAATTCAGGCTCTTGCCACCTGGGCTCAAGGTACAGGGTTCAAGCTTGTTCTCCATCTACCACCATATAGCACCTGGGACATTTGTGGTCTCCCTCCCGGTCTTTTCTCAGCCAGTTAGTTCTGCTTCTCCCTTCCTCCATTGTAGTATATATCCAGAGTATTTGTTCTCCTTCTTGATCGCAACTGTTAGCTCCCTTTCAGTTTTACTTTGCTGTATTAACCTTCTTTGCTGCCTTTCTTCATGCATGGATATGGATTAGGTGGCTTGTGTTTTAGCTCTGAATAAACTGTATACTTAAGGAAGTGCTCTGAATACGTACCTCAGTGGGGTTGGCATGGAAAATTGGAGCTGGGATGGAATAACCAGCAGACAAGCTTTCAGCAGTAATGTTTTAGTATTCATATATCTGCCAGTTGACAACCAAGTAATGCAGGGAGTGTCAAAATTTTGAAATTGTATAGTAACTCCCAGAATGTTGCCCCCTCCCCACAACTGTAGTCTGTGGTCTCAGAAAGTGCAGACTTAAGAAAATAATAAAAATCTAGTGGATGAAACAAAACTAACCATAAAGCATTACAAAAAATAGCACATCTCACTGCACAAAATAAATTATTTATAAAAATGTACACCATAGTATACATAGCATATCCCTAGTTACACTCAAATAATGAAACATTAACTAAAGGTGCATTTCATTTCCTTAGCATACTGCTTCTATTTGCTTTCTATACCAGCACCCACAAACTGTGCAGGACTCTATACTTGTTGAGTTTAAAAATAGAAACCTTAGAATTTCAAAGTTTCTAGTTATACTATTAAATACACACTGAAAGCCCTGTGCACAGCGCAGGTCTGAACCTGAACATGAATAAGACAATCAGAATAATGCAGACAAACTTTACAGCACATTAACTTTTCTTTAGCAATGTCTTTTTGTAATAGCAACACAAACTAATCAATTTTTTTCAATAAAAGTAGCACTATTTCTTTTAGACTGCAACTTTACTTTATACACTCAGAAATGTAAGTCAGACTAGAATAAGTTAAGATTTCCTTTTCAGCAAAGACTAATTTTTATCAAAAACGATTGTAGTAAAATATGCTGACAACTAGTCCAGCTATGCAGTGCATAACCCAACACAAATACTAGAATGGGAAAAATTTCCAAATCACAAAAAAAAAAGTCAGTCTTAATAAATGCATAATTAAGGACTTACATTTCTTCTAACAAATATGCGAAAGTAGCAATACCACAACAGCGTCAACACTTAATGCCTAAAGCTGATTTAGTATAGAGAGACAACATATGAGCATTATTATTAGGATTTAATTTAAAATTCATCTGTAGTCAGTTTCATAGAATCAAACAGCCCTAAAGCTCAGGGGCATTTTGTAAATAAAGCAAAAATTCCCAATACTGTGGCTCCCTATTGGAAGTTTGAAACTTGATAATTTAACTCCTGAAAGTGGAAAAACTGACGTGCAATTTAACAGAAGTAACAGTGGTGGTGCTGCGGTAGCGTTGTCGCCTCACAGTAAGACGTTGTCCTGTTAGATTCTCAGCTAAAGCATCTTCTGTGTGGAGACATGCGTGAATGGGCGTACCTTCGTTGAAGGTTGTGCGTCAGGCCTGGCAAGTCGGTACGTAAAAATCTACTGCCAATCATTAGCGGACCGGAGTTCCGCTGTGGCGACCCCTAACTGGGAAAAGCTGAAAGATACAACAACAGTGAACTGCCAAAGTCAGTGTTACACATGGTGTTTTTTCAAGGGGGAGACAAGCCTCTCCATGTATCCCCCAATGTGGCAGGATGCACTCCTTAACACTCCCACTGCATATATATACCAACTTTGAGATCACTGTACCAAAAAGAAGGAATACTCATAGATGCAACATTTCTAAGTTTGTATATATTTCACCATAATCCCACTTAAATTCTTGCAGTTCTGGGGACTGCAGTTACTGTCCTTGAACATATAACCATACCCATGATAAAAAAGTCAGACGAATCATCTGAAACAGTTAACCTTGTTATAGATTACCCAACTCTACCACAGACTTTTGAAATCTTATCCAGTCCTCCTTTATGTAATGGAGTCTGACTTGAATTTTACTGGGTAGAGTAAAAGCTAAGCCACCATAACCAAACAAATTAGTACTTGGTCATAGATCACATTACATACGAAAAGCAGCAGTGATAGAGTTTAGGGCAAGCAACGGCTGATTTAATTACTTCTAGATTCTGATCGGCAGCATAATAAAACCAAATATGAATGGCAGGATAAGAAAAGCCTACACAAGAAAAAACAATGGCTAAAGCTAACCTGAATAAAATTACTATTACACTTTCCCTGCAAAATAAAATTACACTTACCGGCTCTATCCAATGTACAGCTTCCCTCATGGCTACTTTCCACACACAGCTTACCTTTGGTTTCCGGTTTGGCTGGTTTCAGTTTCCTGTAATAGGCCGAAGGATCCAACCTGCAGGTGATGCAGTCCAGTCTTCTCTGTGTGCGGGTGACGACAACCGCACAGACTTCTAGGTTGCAGGGCAGAGATGCCTTTTTCCCTTATCCAGACTGTCTAACAGGCAGTCTGGATAAGGGAAGAAAGGCATCTCTGCCCTGCAACCTGGAAGTCTGTGTTATATCTGCCGTTTTTTTTTTTTCTGTTTTGATTTTATGTCTGCCATTTTTTTTCTTTTCTTTTTACAGGTGGGAGGGCTGCAGTCCTATTGCACGAGCCGTCCCTGTATATACCTGAATATATGGGTCACTCACCATTCAGTCCAACCATATTCATGGGTGATCAACTATCCCACCATAAAATAGTATCCATTCATAACACACAAGCACAAAGATGCCTTGATTTTGTCAATACAAAACACCCTGAACAGCTGCTAGGTGCACAGATATCCTGGATCTGGAACTCAAACTATGGTGGAATGTTGCACCCCCCTCCCAGTGTAATGTCCTCCCTGGTCAAATCAGGTTAAAAAGCAGTCACCCTTTAAATAAAAGCAAGTGCCAAGCACCACCAAACCATAGCCCCTTTATTAACTTTTCCAGTGCTGACTACCTCCTATTAAGTGATGGCATAGCTAAATTCCAAACTCAAGAGCATACTGTGGCCTAGGTGGAAGATTTTACAGCAACCCTATACAAGCATGTAAATAACTGCATAGAAATATCAGTACCGAACCAAAAGCCTTAGGATGAACTAAAATAGGTGGAAGGTTGGCATAATGATTAAGGCGTTTCCTTACAGGCAAAAGGTGCAAGGCTTGATTCTCACATGGGGTAAGTGGCTTGGCTTAAAATAACCCACAAGGGCAGTTAGCCTAGTAATAATCTATGAACCTAAAACACAAGCCTCCTTGGTAGAGTCCAAGTAGAAATAAGGGCTGAACAAAAAAAAAAAAAAATCTTGTCCAAAAATAGGAAAGGCTATGCTCAACAGGCAAAAAAAAAACCACATCTCAACAAGCATCTCTGAAGACTAATCAAGTTCACTAAGGCAAACTTAGAGACAAAAATAGCCCCCCAAATTAAGGATAACCATAAGGCATTTTTCAGTTGTGTATGCAATCTTAACACCCAAATGTGCTAACAGTAAATAGAACTCCCTATACAGAACTGGAGGATATAGAAAATTAGATGGCCAAATTAGCTCCAATTTCACCCCCTCAACACATAGTTACCCCCCCCCCCCAAAAAAATAGCTTGGAATATGACTTGTCAGGCCCACTAGAATCTGTTTTAAGTTAGGACCTCCAGACAGTCTTCATCCCTAGAGAATGATGACTGCAACAGTCATCCCTCTACACCAATGGAGACCAACAGACCCACAGAGGTTTGGCTAGTCATGTATGCGAGGCCATGGAATGAATTACTGTGGGCCCGATTAACAAAGACACTAGACCCATCCCAGTTCGGTTTCTTCACAGGTAGATCACTGGGAGGGGCTTTCAAAACGCCACTAGAGCCATGGACAAGTGCAAAACTGAGTATACTGTCCATCTCAACCTTACAAAAATATCTGACAATACCCCACTTGGGTATTATAGGCAAAACTCACAAATTTAAGAATAAAGCATTGTGTCATTACAACACTGATAATACTTCCCTAAGAGGAGAGCCAGATAACAGATGGTAACAGATTTGTAAACTCAAAATGATACAGTAATCTGAACTTCCACATGGCACAACTTAAGCAAAGGCATATCATGCAAATCAAAGGATATAGTCCCACTATACTAAATCCACATTACACCAGTAAAGGAGTACAATACACCCTTTAGCATATTTAACAGCTGTGGCAGTCACAGAGGTTCCTCAATAAAAGAATCCACCTATGAGGACCACCACAAAGCCCTGTCCTTATACTGTCTCCTACAGACAGAGAGGTGATTATGCCTAACCTACAAGGCATTCTGTGATCTGGCCCTGATGAATTTGCTAAATAATCACAACACTAGAACTACCCAATCTAAGAATCTCAACCTTGTCTGCGACAAACATGCTGCAGGGACAAGTATGTGTTGCACAGCTTACCTCTGGTGTGAGACAGACTCCCCAATTCACAAGTACAGCTCCTCCCAAAGCCTATTCAAATGCAGTTTAGACCTATGGATAGGAAAATCACAAACTTACCCCTAGCTTGTCAACGTGTCCCTTACGGATAGGTCAGCTTGTAGATGTCCTATAGCACAGACATATACCAAAGCCATTCCAGTCCTTCGGTATTGAGAACTGGTTAAAATGGTGAATGAATGACTAGGCGTAAAAGGGCTCAAGGGGCGTTGGCCTAGTAACCTCCTAGGATTGCTACACCAGGACACAAGAGGGGAAAACATTAAATTATCTCTGGAGCTTCTCACCAGAGCAACAGGCCACTCAGACTACCTTGGTAAACAAATTCAAATAAAACTGTTAGAAAGCTTCAAATCAGCAAGACAGTCATAGTGAAACACAGTCAACCAGAACACTTGTGCACACACAAAAAACTGCACAACCTTCAGAGTGGGGAAAAATCCTCTTCTCAAAGATGCTACCCTTTCCCCAAACATAACTTTATTCTGTTCTAAGGGAATAAAGCAACCAGAGCCGTTGATGCTTGCACTGGATTTGAATTCCATTTCAAATGCAATTTAACTGACGCGGAACCCCCTCAAATGATTTAGCAATCCTGCAGGATGGCTTGTCTGAAATAGCTAGTGTCAAAACATTGTGGTCTGAAACTAAAAAAGCAAGCATTATTGCATCCTTTGGGAAAAAACACACCAGGGAACTGCTACATGGACAATAACCCCAAGAGTTGACCAAATTGTATGGGAATTGGGAACTTGGGGATGGTGACCTAATTTTGACCAACATGTAGCTACTTTTATAAGAAAGTTCTTCTACATTGCACAGCTTAAAAAAAAAAAAAAGGGAAGTGTGTTTAGCTCTACTGATGTCATTGTCCCCCTATAGTCATCCCTCATAGGTCAATCACCGAATATAATATGCCCTAACAAATTAAAAGTGTGTTCCTATTTTTGGGCCTTTTTCCTCTCATTATTGTGTGATTCTTGATTCTAAAACTTACTATCTCCTTAAAAACGACTGTATTGAATGCATTTTTTTCCTATTTTTCTTCCACTTGTGTATAACGTGTTATGACTGTACCGCCTGCACAGATTACATTATGCAATTTTTTTTTTTTGCTGAAACTCCCAGGCTGTGGCTGAAAGGAGTCCTTTGTTGATCAGACTGCCTGTTAAACATACTGAATGATGGTGGTCGTATTTGTTTTATTACTGCTCCTCCTATAAGAGCCTTACGAGTGAGTAAGGAACACTTCAGGGCATGAAGATTAAATTTAATAAAGGAAGGATGAAATACCCTAAAAAATCAGCAATACATTCTGAAACACTGCACCTGGATTACAGTACAATATTATAGTTGGAGACTAAGCTTGCATTAGAATACGGCTCTGCTAGGAAGAGAAGGATGGCCCTAGAGTTCGTGCAACTGTTGCTGCAACTCCTACAGGATTTTCAACACATCATATCAAATGTACTACGTTCTCCTGAACACAGACAATACCCTAGTTCTACCACCACCTCTACCATAGCATTCAGGGGTCCTATTACCCTTTCAATTAAGTTCTTCCTTGAGTGTGAATTATTAGCTTTCAATCCATTACATATGCCCCTCTTATTGACCCAGACAGCTCTCATCTTGAATTCCAGCCCTCACGTAACCTCTCCTCTTATTACATAAAGTGCCCAGATCATAGTTTTTCACCTGCAGCGCCAACATTCCCAGCAACAAGTTTTCCCCAGTGCTCAGCCCTTCCATCGTCTTTCATTTTCTGGATGCTCTCAGTCTAATTTGCTCCCTATGGTCACGGACTGGGATATGGTGTTACAAATATACTCATGCTAGGATTCTTTACAATAGTAGGATTACCTCAACATCTCCTGCAACTATAGTGTTTAGCTGTGCATCTGCATACTATTAGCACTTTGCTCATTTGAGCTAAATTACTCAGGAAAATAACCTGCAGCTCTCTCATTTGCCCTGCTTTGCCCGTATATCCAGCCTATTCATGCAGTTTCCTTTTCCAGTGTAACCAGCTTTTTTTTTTGGTAAAGCTCCAGCTGTCACTTATTAGCTCACTGCACCCGTCTTAAATGCAAACAGGCCTCTAAAGAATCCTTACTACCCATGACTCCTGCCCCTCATTTTTGTGCATTGTAAAAGACAGCAACAATACACAATAGCCCTAATCAGATGTCCAAAACAGATCGTAATTGGACAAATCCTGAAGTTGCCCTTGACACACCAGCTTCTCTTACTTCCTTACACAACACTGACTGATCACCATTGCTAATTCCTCCCAAATCAGCCATTTTGTGTCCACCTCTTGAACTTTTGCTCAAGTCCCTGCACCTCATTAGCCATCAGTGCAAAGTTACAGTCATCCGGCATACAGTACACATCTTAGCAAATGTAAATCCCAAGAATAGCTATTTGATGCATTTCTTCTACCGGAGCTGGTAAAGACTGGGAACTGCAACTCAAAACAAAGTACATTCAAAGATTGACAGAATCATTGCATGGGACTAATTGGGGGCTGGCTACAGAAAAATGGTTTTGTAAATACTTTAGTTGATATTTATCTACCATAGCAGAGACAACCTTATGCAAATCAATTAATTCTGATTATTATGTGAAGGAATAAGAATAATTAATGTTACAGTTTATAATTGGAGATGTCAATATAGACTGGAATACCTGCTCTGCAACTAACCCTTCCACCCTCTTAAATCTGCATGGTTTCTCACAAACTATTCTCTCTCCTACCAGAAGAAATAAACCTAGCAACAAAGAAAGCATTTTAGACTGGATTCTGATAAATAGCCACCACCAAACATATACAGTAGGTACGCTGCCTGATGATATAAGTGACCATGCCCTTACTTACCTAATTAGACATAAGACTGATACCCCTAATTTAACAAAATACAAAATGGTTAGAACAAACAAAACTTTTAACCCCGATAGATTTGAAGCAGAACTTAGGTCCTGCAGTTGGTCTCCTCTTAAACACCTCCCACTGGATGATGCCGTGACATATTTTAACTCTAAATTCCTATCTATTCTTGACACACATGCTCCCACAAGGTCCATCAGACTTTCCTCAAGAGCCGCCCCTTGGCTAACAAAGGGCACCAGGCATAAGATTATTTTGAAAATTAAACTCTGGTCCAAATACCGCAGTACTAAAGATCCCACTGACCATCTCAACTTTAAACAAATAAGAAACATTACCAAAAAAAAGCAGTAATTCTGGATAAAAGAAACTACTGCCATTTGCAACAGGCTAAACTGCATAACCCACAAATGTTCTGGGCAGGAATAAATAATCTCATGAAGCCTGGCCAGACAGACACTCCAAGCCCAGCAGGCACCTCCCAAGATAACCCAACGCCTTTAACACCTTCTTTACTGAAAATGTCCAGTCTCTTTCCAATCAACTCTCCCCTGATATTTCCTGTCTTTCCTCCTCCTCTAACACTTCCATTCCCACATTTCAACTTCAACCTGTTCCTTCTGCACTCATTCGTTCTCTGCTGCATAAACTTAAACCACCCTCTCCATCTGCTGACCATCTACCTGCTATGTATCTAAAAGTTGCTGCTAATGCACTGACCTATCCCATCTCCATCCTGATTAACAGAACCATTTAAGAAGGCTACATTCCTTCTCTCTGGAAAATCTCATGTTATTCCCCTTCATAAAGGAGGAAAATCAACTGAACTCTCTAACTACCGACCCATAGCCTTGCTCTCTCCTCTTGCTAAAATCATGGAAAAATGTGTCCAAAAGCAACTTCTGAAACACCTGTTAACTAACAATCTGCTAGCTAATTGTCAACATGGTTTTAGACCCTACCATAGCACCACCTCTGCCCTCCTCTCCTTCACAGACTGCATCAATAAAAATAGGAACAATAATAATACCCTTAGCTCTGCTATATTTATTGACCTATCCAAAGCCTTTGATATGGTCAATCACGAAATCTTGTTACACCTACTTAAATCATTTGCGCTTGACACAAGCTCAATTAAAATGGTTCCACTCTTACCTGCACAACAGAAAACAGGCAGTGAGGTGGCAAAATAACTTATCCAACCACCTCCCCATTACTAGTCCCCCAGGGCTCAATTCTTGGCCCTCTCCTCTTTTCAATTTTCATTAATATTATCTCCATACTCGTATTTCTCCTGCCACCTGTATACAATATGCAGATGATTCCATTTTAATCTGTTCTGCCTCATCCCCCTCTGTACTGCACTCTCACCCAAAAGACTTTTGAAACCGTAGAAATTTGGTTCCACAAACGATGCTTAATTTTCAACACCAAAAAAACAAATTATTACTCTTCTCACCAACCCGAAAATCCTCGCCACTGAATTTCTGTGTCACATCAAATAATGGCACGAACATATCACCCGATCCAACTACCAAACTCCTCTGAGTTGAAATAGACAACAATCTGACCTTTGACACACACATCAGCAATACTACAAAATTAGTTAACAGAAAACTAGGCTCCCTCTATAGAATTAAACCATTCCTTACTCCACGCCAGAACTTCCATTGCTCAGACCCATCTTATCTCCACTCTCCTGTATGCCTCTCCCATCCACACTTCAGTGTCCAAAGCTAACCTCAGCAAACTGTCTGCTGCCTACAACAATATTGCCAGATTTGCCCCCAATTCTACTTTTAGAACTCACCACTGCCAAACCTTAAGGCAACTATGATGGCTCGAGCTACAAAACCAAATTCTATTTCACCAGATCTCCTTAGCCCACAAAATCCTTTACAAACCCATAAACGCACCCATTCTCACTTCACTTATCACTCCATACTGCAATCTTAAAAGCCTTCGCTCCTCCGACAAACTACTTAGATCAACTAGTAAACCCAATAACTCAGCTGGCAAATCCCTGTTCTCAAACACAGTAGGAAAAACCTGGAATACGCTTCCTCACGATCTCACAGCAATGTCCTCTCTTCCCTGCTGCAAATCCCAACTCAAAACACACCTCAAAACCCACTGGCTCTGCCCCTGTAGCAACCCTGACTAGATTACCTTGGGTATCTAGGTACTCCCAACTTTTCTGCTGTAAATAACTACCTTTCCTCAGGTATCTAGGTACTAGAAATTTTTTATATCTTTTTTCCTTTCTCTAGCTTTAGGAAACTCTTAACAAAATACACTATTTCTCAACTACTGCTTTTTACTTAATATCTAGTGATTTTTGACATATATATTATAGCCATGTTTAATATTTTACCTGTTATTACAAATGCTTGCACGTGGAGCTTTTCTCCCCGGGCCTCTGCTGAAAATGGACATATATCCAGATGGACCAGCCCGGTCAACAAATGTAAAAAATAAAAAAAATAAAATACTGCCCACAGTCAACTGCAGGAATCCTAACTTTGCCTCTTCACTTTCTGTAAAGCATTTTAAAATGACATAAAACATCTACTAAATTAGTAAGAATGCCTACAAGGGTCATAACTTGCAGTAGCAAATTAATTCCTAAACATCCTGATACAGTCCTCCTCACCTCACCAATGGTCAAACAAAACATATCAGGCAGGCCTGTACTTCAGCTGTAATTCAAATCAGCAGCAGCAATATTCCTCATTTTGAGTTAAATTCCAAGCTTCACAAGGATTATCATGCACTTTACATATATAATGTTACTTTTTAACATACTCAATACTGAATTATATTTAAGTCACACAGTTACACTTTCAGCTTCATAGCTGAAGTTGTTACCAAGTGTTCTACATTTCGCCCATTTTCTAGATAGCTATGAGAAGGGCAAGAACAGAAGTTGCAAGACCTACAATTTCAGCAAATTTGGAATAACGAGGGCTGGATACACTCCAAGAGACGGATAAAAAATCTGTAATACTCATAACTGCTCTATTCATCCAAACCAGTGTCAAACAAGGATGCAGTAAATTCTTCTTCATGAATTTTATATAATTGCTAGGTAGATTAAGAAGTCTACCTTCCCACTGTAAAATAAATGTGAAGTAGTCAACATGTTCTAATCTTGGATGTCTGCATAAAAAGTCCAAAATAACAGTCAAAACTGGCAGCTACAAAGTACAAATTCTGTACAGACCAAAACACTCATCTGCTCACAAAACCTGCCACAAACTTAACAGTTATTCACAAAGACCAACACGCTAGTATTTTCAGTCTGCACAGCTCTTTGCAAAGGGCCCTCCACAATTCCCCATCATCTCTCTGCAAAAGACTGAGAATAAAAAGCAGTTTTCATCCAGGATCCAACATGCTATAGCTTTCTCAGTGAACCTGGTGAGGAGTGTTCAGCAATGGCCACTGTCCTAATTAGTGGACTTTGGTATTTCCAATAGTATTTCCAATAATGCCCATAGAATATTTTCTGCATTAGGTGGGAAAACTACTGATCAGTGCTCTCTCTTACTTTGACCAATATCACCATCACATGATTAATGATCCTCCGATTAAAAATCGCACTGGGTAGGACACTGTCAAAAAGCCGAGCATTCTCAGGTGTCAGACTACAGTGATCAAAGAAAAATGAGAGCTGCATTCAAAATGTACTTCATGAAGAGATTATTTTGAAATACAACCTATGAACTGGTTAAGCATCACAGATTTCACTTGGCTTCACAATGGCAGACGTCCTACTATGAAAAGGGCACTTTGTGAAGCTAAAAATGTGGGTATAAAAAAACAGAAGCCAGTAAGCAGCTACAATTTTTATTCTACAACTGATCAAGTTAACCAGCTACATATGAACTGTGTTCTAGGTTCATAGGTTGGTACAAGGCTATCGGCCTTAGGGCCTATACAAGGCTAGCCATAACAATTCCCGGGCTATTTCTTCCCACAATATTTACTTCTCTGGACCCCTGTCTAGCAGGGCGACTGACGTGATCCCCGGGGTGAATTTCCTATCTCCCATCCAATCGTCAAGGTTCCCTTCGAAGAGGTCCAAAGAGGCGCTCTGCTCGACATGTATGAGCAAGTCTATTCCAGATTCTGGGGAATCACTGGGTCAGGAACCTATCCCTCCAGCATGTTTTGTTCAATGTGATGACGATGTTTAAATCCCTGGAGCGTGTGGCTCTGAAGGATTGGGATTTCTTTAAGTGTAGCATGTCCAACAGCTCTGGGTTTGACATACCCTTGTATGTTAAGCAGAGATCACCTCTGAGTAGACTATATGCGACAGAGTATAGCTGTAGTTTTTACGGTCAGCATAGAGCATCTGCTTTAGGCCTGTGATTCTTTTAGTGAGGTATTTCTGCGGCCTTTCCAGTTGCTGCAGATGTCTTGAGAGGTACATACCAAACTGGGCTTTGTAATCTATAATGGGTCTAATGAGGGATGAGTACAGTGGGACAATTACCTTTTTTCTGGATGTAAAGCCCTTAGTGATGAGGTGTGCCACACAGAAGGATTTCCTGGCTGTTGTGGCGACGTGGTTATCGAAGATGAGACCACTGTCTATGTATGTCCCCAAGTCCCTTATCACACTTTCGGTGTTTAGTGTACTGCCACTTATCTGGTAATTCACGGGTACATGTTTTTTCCCCAAAGGGGATAACTATATATTTCTTGACATTGAGCTCGAGCCCATGGCTCTGGCACCAAGCATCTGTTTCTGCAAGGCCTTTTTGCAGAATATCCACATCATTTGTGGATTCAATAATGGCCCCCAGTTTGCAGTCATCTGTGAACTTTGTTAGGCAGAGTCCCTTAGTGCTGGCCTGTACTTCAGAGAAGTAGATGCCAAACAAGAGTGGTCCCAGGGGTGAATCCTGAGGCACTCCACTTGTCTGGAGCTGGATTTGGAGTTGGCTACTTTTGCAGTGTGAGTTCTGTCAGTAAGCCAGTTGGCAACCCATCGAGTGACACTGGGATTAATGCCCAGGTTAGTAAGTTTATCTACGATTCCAGAGTGAGGGGTGGTGTCAAAGGCCATGGCGAGGTCAAGATAGACTGTGAGGACCACCTTACCCTCGTCCACAGCTCTGGAGACAGATTCTAAGAAGTCAGTCAGGTTCAAGAGACAAGATCGGCCCTTCACGAAACCAAACTGGGTGGCGTCCAGTGTTTGAAGGTTGCCAATGTCTTTGTTTATAAGTTCCATGACAATACGTTCCATGGCCTTGCAGATCAGGCTCGTCAGACTGATGGGGCGGTAGTTCCCAGGATCCAAGGTGGATCCCCCTTGTGGAATGGGATAACTGTAACTGTGCACCACTCAGTGGGCACAAAGCCTGAGGTGAGTCTATGATTAAACATGGCACTTAGGTGAGGTGCCATTGTAGTTCATGTAGTACACAGCCAGGGATGCAGTCTGGTCCCATGGATGCTGTATTCTTAGCTTTGGAGAATGCATTTTTTACCTGTGTGGCTGTTATTACAGGAATTTGGCAATCTTTCTGTATTGAGATGGGCCCTTTAGGGGGTGAGGTTGGCACTAAATCGATCTGCCAGGATATTGGCAATATCCTTGCGATCAGTATATTTAATGCCATTCTATTGTAGCTCAGAGCAGATCTGAGCATTGACATTTAGATACTTGACAGACAGACACTCCTGGGGAAGTCTGCACAGGTTCTCCAGCTGTGCCCCTTTTCTGACCAGTCTAAAAGATAGCACCACTTGCCACCACCCACTAATATTTAGCAGCTACTCAAAGGCCTTAAAAGGGTGTCCAATTATTACTGTGCAATATTATCCATTTGCTAGTATAGCCCACAGCTAAAGCTATTGGAGTGGCTTTGTACAATTTTTCGAAAGGCATGCAGTTACTCTAAAGAGCTTAAATTATCTCTACAAAAACAGTCACAGTTGTAAGGGTTTAAAAATATTTAACAAATATAGTCAAAACACAAGACAATACTTTTTACTGCACAGTGCTAGTCAACAGTTCAGAAACTAGAGAAATACTCAGTAGTACAGTTCTGACATCACTGAAAAGCAATCTAATATTTCTAGTTTCTAGCCATTTCTAAGAGAAAACGTGTATAGAGCAAGACTGCGTTCTGATGAGTTGGATAGTCAAGGCAAAAATGCTTTATGCTCTCTGATTCACTCTGTTTAAATTGATATTACAGTCCTGATTCACATTACATCATTCTTCACACTTTCCTGGTGTTCCCATTCTAACAGGCTACATTCTTTAGTAAGCTCACATCAGGTCAGGAAGCAAAGCCATTAAGGAAATGTATGCATGCAAATTCTGGCCATTAAATCTGGCCTTAAAACAATAGCAAGAATTTCTTCATCTAGTCCTGTCAGAGCCATGTTTACATCAAAGGGTCACAACATGCTATACTTGGTCAGTAGAGTGCACTGTTGTCACATTTCCAATTCCACATAACACTATTTTTACCATTTAAGACACAAGCCTGTGATTTACATTAATATTTACCGATGACAGACTTATCGCCAAAATGCTATCTGGCTAGGCTGGCAGTCTTCCCACAAACATTCCTGGTTTACAAAACTGTAGGCAACCCAATAATGTAAATACTAAAATAGTACAATAGGTATAAAATGCAAACCAAAGCAAAAGAAAATAGGTAAACATAAAACAATGAAATCCAAAAGAAAAGGTTTTCATTTTTTAATTGGAATTGTTAATCTGACCAAAACCTTTTTCGGTCATGATCCACACCAAAAAGCAGACAAATACTACATAACCTTTACATGTATAAGTCAGTCCACTAGAATACGGTCAAACAATACAATAAAGTTTTGAAAAAAAATCAACTGAGGTAGCGAGTAAAGCACTGTACTAACCCAGACATTATCAAAAAAATACTAGAAAAACTACATCATTTCCAACATACACATCAGGCAACCAAGACAAAAATATTCTCTCACATAAAAGGACTTTCATCTCCTAGAAACTTCTAGAGAGAAAAGCCAAAAATTAAATATAAACTTGACTTAACATCCCACCCCATTTCAACTTAACCAAATAGTCTCAAAACTGCTTATTTGGTACAGTACACCATGGTCTGCTTCCAAAACACAGAAAACAGTATGCAGAATTTGTTAAAATAAAAATGTTTTATCAACAGAAAGACATGCTGTATGAGAAAGTCCTGCATAATACACCTAGCAAAATAACGGATTAAAAAGCGAAGTGTATGTGCAATGTTTTTGACAAGATATAAAGACAGAGTCAGAACTTGTAAAGCAAAATAGCAGATATCACTTTCCTCGGTACTATTAACATTAAAGAGAGATTACAAAAAGATAAATTCATCGTCTATTAAACTAAGAGGATTCTCCCCACATTCCTAATCAGCATGCAGCAGCAGAGGACTAGGTTAACTCTCCAAATAACAGGTCTGGAAATCTCAACTGGCATACCTGAAGTAATTCTGTTCATCACTGCTCCTAAACTATTGCTTGTGTCTTTCGGCTTTTCCCGGTTAGGGGTCGCCATAGCGGAACTCTGGTCCGCTAATGATTAGCAGTTGATTTTTACGTACCGGCTTGCCAGGCCTGACGCACAACCTTCAACGAAGGTACGCCCATTCACGCATGTCTCCACGCAGAAGTCGCTCTAGCAGAGAATCGAACCGAACAGCGTCGTACTGTGAGGCGACAACGCTACCGCAAGCACCGCAAATTATAGCACAGGTCCAAAAAGAGGAATTTTTTTTGTCCTGACTATATTGCCTCTCTGTATAACTTTATTGCTTCATTAATGTGTACAACCTTAAAAACCTCTTAAGATCAACAAATCTTGACACAATAAGGGCAAAGGAGGGAAGAGCAAAGCACATAATTTTAAGAGTCTGCAGTTTAACTCGTATTGTACATTGTTCATGGGGTGGGGCTCGTCTCAAAAATGCTTTAGGGGTGCTATTACCTGCCCCCAAATTACACAAGAGGGGATCCATTCAGTTACATCCTATGAAAAGCATGAAAAATACCACATCTTGAAATTTTAGGAAGAAAAAATGTTTTCCAAAGTTTTGTTTTTAAGTTGCATAAAATATTCTTAAACACCTTAATATTTCTTGAAGCAACGGTTACACATCAAACTAAGCCTGTGTTAAATTTTATTTGGCAAAGACTGTGAAAGTCCTTTGCATGGACTGTGGGTAACAGTTGGTCTTGCAAAATCCCCACGTTTATATAAAAATGTCCCATTATGAGCATGCCAAAAGGAGGCAGTCCTAGTACTAGGCTACTCTTGTCTTAGCTGCTTGAACAACAAACCCCTGTATCAACAGATATTTTGCACAGAGCACTCCGCTACCGTTGTCGCCTCACAGTAAGACGCTGTCCGGTTCGATTCTCAGCTAGAGCGTCTTCTGCGTGGAGACATGCGTGAGTGGGAGTACCTTCGTTGAAGGTTGTGCGTCAGGGCTGGTAACTCGGCATGTAAAAATCAACTAGCAATAATTAGCGGACCGGAGTTCCGCTGTGGCGAGCCCTAACCGGGAAAAGCCGAACGATACAACAACTCCTCTCCAATCCTCACTCCCAGTGTGCTCCCACCCCATTTCTAGAGATTTCATTCCAAGCTTGACTGCGGTACCACAACAGAACATAAAATATCCTTAGTGTCTACAGTCCATCATCCCTTTACTGCTAGATTAACTCACTAATGTATACACATTTAATGTGGCTACTTTCCTAAAGTGCATTAAGCTTATACAATACATTTGAGAAGAGATATCTTAAAATAAAAAAATCACATAATAAAAGGAAGTTAACAAGGTGCCTACATCAATGCCTAACCGATAGGACAAGTAGTGGGAGCCCACAACAGTGAGCTGCCTACAAAGAGGGTTTGCAACATGCCTGGATCGTACAAAAGCTAGTAAATACAAATAAATTAATGTGGGGTTTACGGCACCAACCATGATAAACTGAATTGCCTGCCCCTCACCATCACCAACGCGAGAAAAACAAGCAGTTCGCGAACGGTTAGACTTCTGCGGAGGGAAAACATCATGTGTATGCTCACCAATTACGTTACAAAACATGTTTACCTTACAAAGCTACTGGATGTTATTTTATAGTTATTGTACAAATAAAAATAACCTACAAGCACTGACGATAAAGACTTAAAAGGCTTTTTGCCAAGCAACTCCATAGGCAGCGTTTAAACAAAAGAATGTTTCAGCAACAGATGAAATCAAAGAAGAATAAATAAATGGAGATATTTATTTTATCAACTTACATTTTCCAGAACTACAAACGCAACATAACGCTCCCAATAATTATATCCCTTTTCCCAGATTACTGCAAAAAGAAAAAAAATCGGATACACATAATATAGCTTTACTACACAAGCGAATTACCGAAAGACGCAGCAGTCTACAACTTTCCTGCACCTCCTTGTATTTGTACTACAGTAAGTTATGCAGACCACAGACACTACATAGAAAAACGATAAGCATCTCACGTGAACTTCAATAGTCGGTTAGATGCCGAAAAAAAAAACTAGGTAACTACAGCCTAAAATGTGGGTGGAGCAAGGTTACTGATTTGCATTTCTTTGTCACGATGGATTAAACGCTTTTAGATAGGACGAACAGGATTGGCTGTAATATTCTGTCGTCCGCAGGTATTCACCTCTCTCTCTATCTGAGAAACGTTATTTAAACGTGGAGTACGGCAAGGTTGTTATTGGTGGTAGTGGCTAAAATTGTAGTTGACTGTTTGTTCTACAGCTGCGGTTCTTTCAGTACCACTAATTAAAAAGCGTAAGTTGCTGGAAATAACAAGTAAAGGAAAATGATGTATGTTGGCGTACCAGTCTTTCAGAACTGGCCGAAGTTTTTCGTCATAAAAGATGGTACCCGGGGACAGTAGCTGTTAAACAGAAAATAACTCAGATACTCCTTTACAATTTAATTGATACTGTAACACAGCGGGATAAGTTGACATTTTAATATTACAATGTGCTGGTCTTTAAGTGTTTAATTTTATTTTTGAATCTTTCACAGAAGAAAAACAGTATTGTCTCAGTTTGCTCCTCCGTAAAATACTGTTGAATTGAGTCTGTGCCAGGGAAAATAGAAATGCCAGTTGTTTTACAAAGAACTATAGTAGGAGAATTGGCGTCTTCGACTGAAACAACTAGTAAGCGCGAGAGTGCGTTCTTCAATACACTGGTGTGCTGTCCTCGAAACACCTTGTACCCATCGGATACGGGTGAGATAGACAAGTAAATGGACTGACGGGTAGAAATTTGTATTAACATTTTATTTTTATATTTGCGAACTGTAACCGGGTTAGTCCGACTGGGTCCAGAGAGCTCTTTCAGCGGAGACCCGAAGAGAAAAGCTACAGGAAATTACTGAAAGCTAAGCAGTTTTTAGGAGCCAGTCAAATCACATCGATATTGGCACCCCGAAAAATCAATCCATGTTGAACATCTTCGAATAGTTCAACATGTTTTATTAAGCGCTTTGGGCTTTTTTTCCTTTTTCATAGACGTTCTCCGAAGAATATCACAAATGTTTCCAACAAAAATCTCTAATTACCAAGAAATTACATCACTTCCTTTATAAATATAAATAATTTAATGTTATGTACATCACACAATAAAGTACCTTTCTATATTTCTAATAAAAATACACGCGTATGTTTTCACCTTTTTTTTGTTAACCCAGCGCTAGAGGTGGGCAATGGGAGTAGGGTTGCCACCTTTTCAAATGGCCAAAGTGGGACATTTTCAGGACACATCAGTTTTTACAGGCCGACACATACCCACGGTCAGTACAAAGGATAGAACTTTACTTTTTTGCCTAAATGAAAGCTTATTCTTGTATCAGTTTAGTTGCTTATTCTGGTTCTTGTAACATTTAGGTATTTTACATACAGAAATAACTATTTTATGCAACTATTACATGAAATATGGGACATAATTATGTCCTACAATCTCAGGACATTTGCCATTTTTAATATTTTTGGTCAGGACACAACTGCCCAAAAAGGCACTGTCCCTCGCAAAGTGGGACAGGTGATAACTCTAAATGGGAGAGAAAGTATAGGTTCATAGGTTTATACTAGGCTATCTGCCCCAAGGCATTTATAAGCCTAGCCCGAATTTTTGTGTCTTACGCCACCCCTTATATGAAAAAATACTGTACCCATTAGTTTGTTGTGCCTCTGTCCAGCAGTGACACAGAGATGATTCCCGGGGTAAACCTACGATCTCCCATCCACAGGTCAAGATTTCTCTTGAACAGAGCCAGCGAGGTGCTCTGGCTCACATGGACCGGGACTCTATTCCACAGCATAGGGAGTCTCTGAGTGATAAATCTATCCCTCCAGCACGTCCTATTTATATCCGTGCTAAGGTTTAAGTCACTTGCTCTAGTGGTTTTGGTGGATTTGGATTTTTTGAGGTGGAGCATGTCCATTAATTCTGGGTTGGACATGGCCTTGTATGTCAGGCACATGTCACCTCTGAGCAGACGGTATGCGACTGAATAATGCTGGAGTTTCTTCAATCTGGCAGCATATGACAGATTTTGGAGTCCCTTTATCCTTTTGGTGAGAAACTTTTGGGGTCTTTCCAATTGCTGCAGATGTCGGGCGAGATACATCCCGAATGGGGCATTGTACTCGATCATTGGTCTGATAAGTGAAGAGTACAGGGGAACAATGACCTCACTAGATCTGGATGTGAATCCCTTGATGATCAGGTGGGCAATGTAGAAGGTCTTTCTAACCACTTTAGCAATGTGAGTGTCAAAAGAAAGGCCACTGTCAACCTGGGTCCCCAGGTCCCTGATAACCTCTTCTGTGCTTAGTGGATTGCCACCTATATGGTAGCTTGGGGTTACCTTGTTTTTCCCAAAGGGTATGACTATACATTTTTGGCGTTTAACTTCAGGCCATGGCTCTGGCACCAGCTATCTGTTTCCGTGAGTCCCTTCTGAAGGATATTAGGTGTCCGATGCACTTTCCACTATGGCGCCCAGTTTGCAGTCGCCTGCAAACTTTGTCAGCCAAAGTCCTCCCATGTTGGCCTGTACTTCTGAGAAGTAGATGCCGAACAATAGGGGCCAAGGACCGAGCCCTGTGGGACACCACTTGTGACCGGCTTGGAGTCTGACATAGCGCCAGCAACTCTAACCCTGTGGGTTCTGTCCTTAAGCCAGTTTGCAACCCATCTTGTGACATATGGGTTTACATTTAAGCTGGTAAGTTTTTCTACAATACCCGAGTGGGGTATTGTGTCAAAAGCCTTTGCAAGGTCAAGGTAGGCTGTATGGACTGCCTTTCCCTCATCAATGGCCTTGGTGACTGTTTCGAAGAAGTCGACCAAGTTCAAAAGGCATGATCTTCCCTTGACGAAGCCAAACCGGGTCGGGTCCAATGTCTGCAAGTCCCCTATATCTTTGTTTGTGAGCTCCATTATGATCCTCTCCATAGCTTTGCAGACTAGACTTGTTAAGCTTATGGGGCGGTAATTACCAGGGTCCATAGAGGCACCGCCTTTGTGGAGTGGGACCACAGTTGCCGTACGCCACTCCTTGGGCATGTATCCTGTGGTAAGGCTAAGATTAAACAGCTGCCTTATGTGTGGGTTTACTTCCTCATTTAGCTCGTGTAGCACACAGCCGGGGACACTATCCGGTCCCATTGATGCTGTGTTTTTAGCTTTAGAGAGAGCAGCTTTCACCTGCACATTTGAGATGTCTGGGAGGCTACACTCCACTGGGATAGTTATCTCTCCTTTAAGGGGGGAGAGGGGGGTGAAGTTTGCACTGAACCTGTCTGCCAGTATGTTGGCAATGTCTGTGGGTTCAGTGATTTTTGTATCATTTTGGACTAATTCTGAGCATATCTGGGAGTTCCCACCCAGGTTCCTAACATAGCTGAAAAAGGCCTTATGATTGTCCTTTGAATCCATGGCAATTTTTCTCTCAAAATTGGCCTTAGCTGATTTTATGAGTGCTCATATTTTTTTACTAATAATGATCAGGGGTGACTTCCCTTTTATGGATTTTGTTCTATCATGTAATAGCTTTTTCCTCTTATTGTAAAGTTTGTTAATGGCTGGGGTCCACCAGACTGGACGTTTGCCCTTTGTGGAAAGAGTCTTGGTTTTATTTGGGATTGCCTGATCCATGCAGTCCTGGAGGTGTTCATAGAAGGCATTTGTAAGGGCTTCCGCAGCTTGGGTTGTGGTTTCCACTGTCTCAGGGGCCTTGAAGGATACCACACCAGTCTTGAGTAGTGTGAAGTTTGCTTTAGAGAAGTTCTTCACTGTGGTCTTTTTTGTTTGGGGTGGGGGCGGGATGTGGATTTCCAGTGAGATTAGTTTATGATCAGATCTCACCAATGAGGGATATACTTCAGATGTGGAGCATTTTGTCCCCATGTTTGTGATAATGAGATCTAGTATATTTTCTCCTCTCGTGGGAACAGTGACTAGCTGTTCCATGGCATTTGAATTTATGAACTCCAGGAACCGTTGAGCTAGAAAGTTAGGGCTTGAGTAATGTTCCCAGTCTATATTCGGGTAGTTGAAGTCACCCAATATGATGGTGTTTGGAGATACATTTATACCCTCCAGTGTCTTCAGGAAGGCTGTATGGGGTTCCTGAGTTTGAGAGGGTGGCCTGTAGCATGCTACAATTTGTAGAGCAGTTTTGCCTATGGTTAGTTGCACCTGGATGGTTTCCGAAGCTTGTGCGTTGCCACCAACATGGAGGTGTGGGTATCCTTTATGAATATGGATACACCCTCCTTTTGTGGTGTGGTCTGGGTTTTGGGGCGGAACGCATGATATGAGGTAAAACCTAATAGTGCCGGGTGCTCTCAGGAGCCTTGAACCAGGTTTCAGTTACAGCACAGACATCGATGTTCTCCATACTGAGAAGGGCCTCGAGTGCGTGCATTTTGAGATTTAGACTTCTGGCATTGAGCAGCATTACCCTCAGTTTCTTTCCATTTTGTTTTCTAGGGTGGTAGGTTTAGAATTTGAGCCTTGCCTAAAAAGGCACTATGGGGGTGGCAAGAGCCTTAGCCAATATCCGGAATCCCAGGGTGACAGGTGCAAGCCGTCCCTTGCGAGCAGCGTGGCTTGTCAAGCATGTCATCCCAGGCAGACAGACACTGGATCCCCTTTGAATGACACCAGACATTAAGCCAATTGTTAAAGCTGATCATCTTGTCTCTATATTGTGGCATCATTCTTGGTGAAGGAAGGATACTGCTCTGGGTTAGGGTCATACCTGCCTGGGCTACATAATCAGAGAGCTCCTCTATGTCTCTTCATGTAGTCCAGGGAGGTGCGTCTCAGGTCGTTCACACCAGCATGGACAATGACTGTGTCATATTTGTACTTGCCGTGGAGTGACCCGAGTGCTTGTGTTATGTGGCGGATTCTAGTGCCCGATAGGCAGCTTACTGTGACCCTCTCCTTGTTCAGCCTGGTGAGTGGGACGTCAGTGTGTCTGACTATGGAGTCACCTATGACAAGTATGTTTGGTGTTGTATTTGGCCTTAAGGGCTGTGACTGCTTTGCACACTGCTTTTGCGGTTTATGTGTTGCTTGTGGGGTGTCTTGAGGTAGCAGTTGTTTGGGTGTCTGCTTTGGAGGCCTCTGCTGTTTAGGTAAATTTTTACTCAGAGCCTCCGAGTATGTCTTTGTGTGTTTATGTGTTTGATTCAGTGGTGTGGTAGCATTATGTGAGGCTGGTTTTGTGGTGTGTGTAGTTGCCTTCTCCTCCTGTCTGGTCTTGCCAGTCTTGAGTTGAGAGAGCTCAGCCTCCAGTTTGGCTAAATCGCTGCATCTCTCGCAAGTATTTGTGTTATGTGGGAGGAGGAGAGGGTTGTCTGTGTACATGAGGCAGTTATAACGACTTGATGCAGCTATCTTTCCAGGATTAAACGGGCACGTATTATTGGGTCCCGTTTTGAAAACGAGAATAACTAGATTGTAAGTTTATTTTCATTTTTTTAATTATTTTTTATTTAATAGATTTTAAAATGTACCTAAAAGATTAGTGCTATGAATTTTAAAAAGGTGAAAACGTATTTATATCTATCTACACACATATATATATATATATATATATATATATATATATATATATATATGTGTGTGTGTGTGCGTTTACTAGGCTGATGACCACAGGGGTCTTTTTAAGTCTAACCATGCATCCCAAAATATACTATACCAACTCTTTTCTACCATATTCATTTGTATCAGAACCTTGCTTCAGATGCAGTCTTATTTTCTGGGCAGTAGCTGAAATTGGTCTATTTGGATCTGGATATTACCCTGGTTATCAAGGAAAATTAAACTATATACTCACATTACTATGCACAGCTCTAACCACTGTGGTTAAACCTCACCAATGATATCCTGCAAGTATATATAATAGGAGAATATCACAAAAATAAAACTCAATACTAAGCCACTGGCAAATGCTTTCAAAAAGGTACCAGTAGATTTCAGAAGTACATTTGAGCAGGAATTAAAGCAAGTGAAAAGATTGTGTCAACAGTAAGCAATTGCAGCCAAAAGAATGGCAGAGATACAAGTCAAATAAGACAAGTTTCACACTTGTAATGAGCTGCAAGATCTAAATTAAGTAATTACAATACAGCATTCCGTACAGCTGAGGAAATGCAATAATGACAAGGGGCAAGTTCTGCTCAGTACTAAAATGCAAACCAAAATTCCTAGCAGCTAAAGCGACAGGAAGAAAGTTACCAATGATGTGCACTATTAGAAAGGCACACATTTCTTAGATTCCACTTTAGTATTTCATAGGCTCCAAACAGATGAGCAGCAAAGTTTGATGGTGTTGTATCTGACGCATGCTTTTAGATTAGTTATAAGAAAAGCAACAGAGTTTGCTGACAAAATAAAACTGGGACAGCATAATTCCATATTAAATAAGAACAAATGTCAAACAGTAACAAATGTAAAATGTACAGGTTCATAGATCTCTCTGGTTTAAAACCTAATGGCCTGAGTCATGTTCTCAACATCAGAGCAAATGGCTGAAATATCAAAACAAATGCCAAAGCTAGAAAGAAAATGGCATTAAAGAGGTTTCTGAGAATTACGGCATATCTTGTAATTTTCCTTACCCAATGTGTCTGAGATAGTTGTGCCTGTATGCTTTAACAGTTTTCACAAAACCAATCTGCAGCCTAGAAACAAGTTGTGTCTTTCGGCTTTTCCCAGTTAGGGGTCGCCACAGCGGAACAACGGTCCGCTAATGATTGGCAGTAGACTTTTATGTGCCGAGTTGCCAGCCCTGACGCCCAACCTTCAATGAATGTATGCCCAGTCACGCATGTCTCCACACAGAAGACGCTTTAGCTGAGAATCGAACAGGATAACATTTTACTGTGAGGTGACAACGCTACTGCAGCACCACCACGCGGCCTAGTAGAAACAAGAAGAGTTTTGAAATGCTCCAAAACACTGACTACAGATGTACCAATATTAAGCCACGTGAATAAGCCAGTTGTGCAGCAAGTAAATGTGTCAGAAGGGTATAGGAGCAGAGTCTATAACAGAAAAGGCCAGATGACTAAGAAACAAAAGCATTTCCAGCTGTACAAGAAATAGGATAAGGTAGAAAAGAACTGTCAGCAAAAATGTGTCTATGTATAAAATTCTGTGAAAAGTACTTTGTAAAGAAGTTTAGGTGGAAACGAACCATAATCCTTGCAAAATCTGTACGATTTTGTACAGGGCACATTTAAAACTGCAAAAGGGTGTTAATCCATCAAAATGTGATCTTTCAATGAAATATAGACTAAGGCAAAGAATTGCACACAGCAGATATGAGTTGAACATATTTACAATACAGAGATTGTGCTATTAGAACCGGAACTGTAGGTAATATCATGCTTTCCCAGTGACAGATTAAAAAAAATACCGACATATACTAACGTAGATTTAGAAATGCATCTTTAAAAGAAGTTACCATGAAAGGTTGGCATGAGCAAAATCATTCCATAACAGAAAGCTATTTTGTCTCATTTTCCTTCAAGGAAAAAACAAAGTAGTATCCAGCCTTACAATATAATACATATAAATAGAATACAATGCCCCGTTTGGTATGTACCTCTCAAGACATCTGCAACAACAGGAAAGGCCGCAGAAATACCTCACTAAAAGAATCATAGGCCTAAAGCAGATGCCCTACGCTGACCGCCTTAAAAAACTCCAGCTATACTCTGACGCATATCGTCTACTCGGAGGCGATCTCTGCTTAACATACAAGGCCATGTCAAACCCAGAGCTGTTGGACATGCTACACTTAAAGAAATCCCAGTCGCTCAGAGCCACATGTTCCAGGAATCTAAACCTTGTCATCACAATAAACAAAACATGCTGGAGTGATAGGTTCATGACCCAGAGACACCCCTGACTCTGGAATAGATTGCCCATACATGTCAAGCAGAGTGCCTCTTCAAAAGGAACCTTGACGATTGGTTGGGAGAAAGGAAATTCACCCCGGGGATCACGTCAGTCGCCCTGCTAGACAGGGGTCCAGGGAAGTAAATAGGGTGGGAAGAAATAGCCAGGGAATTGTTATGGCTAGGCTTGTATAGCCCTAGGGATGATAGCCTAGTACCAACTTATGAACCAGTTAAAAGCTTACAAAAATAGCTGTTCATAATTAATTTACACAAATGCTTTAATGGATATCTGAATCACATCTGGGAAAGCAAAGTACAAAGATGGAGAAGGATATAAGTGTTGGCCACGAATGAAGACTCAAACATAGCAGCATCTACAATGTATACCATAATAAAATTCAAAGGAAGAAAAAAACAACATAGTCAGTACAAATATCACCTGTGCACATATTCATTTCAATTTAGAGACCATTTATGTATCCTACACAGATTATTCCACGTTCCCCAAAATTTATTGACAGCTCAGCTAAAAGCTACAATGTTGAATCCAAA